>NC_057794.1:393017144-393103968 GCF_018294505.1 Triticum aestivum | reverse complement strand
GGGGGCCGGCTGCGGGCCTCCCGGGCCAGAGCGGTGGGCGGCGGCGCAGGTGCCACGTTGCGCGACGGGAGAGGCTGGGAGCGGCCACGGGATTTGTCCGGCGTCGCCCGGACGTGTCCGGCGGTGCGGAGGGGAAAAATTAGGGTTTCGGGGAAGAGGGAGATCCGGATTTTCGAGGAGGACCTATTTATAGGCATAGAGGAAGCTAGGAGAGTCCAAATGAGGTGCGGTTTTCGGCCACGCGATCGTGATCGAACGATCTAGATGATGAAGAAGGCTTAGGTGGGTTTTGGGCCAAATTGGAGGGGTGTTGGGCTGCAACACACACGAGGCCTTTTCGGTTCCTCGGTTAACCGTTGGAGTATCAAACGAAGTCCAAATGATACGAAACTTGACAGGCGGTCTACCGATAGTAAACCAACGCCGCTTGGCAAGTCTCGGTCCAATCCGGAAATGTTTAATCCCCACACACGAAAGAAAGTTAGAATTGGCCACCGGAGGAGAACGAAGCGCCGGAATACAAAACGGACAACGGGGAAAATGCTCGAATGCATGAGACGAACACGTATGCAAATGCAATGCACATGATGACATGATATGAGATGCATGACAACGACAACAACACATGGAGACAAAGACCCGAACCCGAGAAAATAAAATAACTTAACGCCGGAAATGGCAAGAGTTGGAGTACAAATTGGGAAAGTTACATCCGGGGTGTTACAATGATTTTGTACGGATAACTTTCTTTGGCCATGTTATTTTGAGAAGACATAATTGCTTTGTTAGTATGCTTGAAGTATTATTATTTTTTATGTCAATATAAACTTTTGTCTTGAATCTTTCAAATCTGAATATTCATATCACAATTAAGAAGATTTGCATTAAAATTATGCCAAGTAGCACTCCGCATCAAAAATTCTCTTTTTATCATTTACCTACTCGAGGACGAGCGGGAATTAAGCTTGGGGATGCCTGATACGTCTCCAACGTATCTATAATTTTTGATTGCTCCATGCTATATTATCTACTATTTTGGACTATATTGGGCTTTATTTTCCACTTTTTGATTATTTTTGGGACTAAACTATTAACAGGAGGCCCAGCCCAGAATTGCTGTTTTTTGCCTATTTCAGTGTTTCGAAGAAACGGAATATCAAACGGAGTCCAAACGGAATGAAACCTTCGGGAACGTGATTTTCTCACCGAACATGATCCAGGAGACTTGGACCCTACGCCAAGGCATCAGAGAGGCAGTCACGAGGGTGGGGGCGCCCTCCCTAGGGCGCGCCCCCTGCCTCATGGGCCCCTCGATGCTCCACCGACGTACTTCTTCCTCCTATATATACCTACGTACCCCCAAACGAACGGAGACGGAGCCAAAAACCTAATTCCACTGCCGCAACTTTCTGTATCCACGAGATCCCATCTTGGGGCCTGTTCCAGAGCTCTGCCGGAGGGGGCCGTCATCATGGAGGGCTTCTACATCATCATAGCCTCTCCGATGAAGTGTGAGTAGTTTACCTCAGACCTCCGGGTCCATAGTTAGTAGCTAGATGGCTTATTCTCTCTTTTTGGATCTCAATACAAAGTTCTCCCCCTCTCTTGTGGAGATCTATTCGATGTAATCTTCTTTTTGCGGTGTGTTTGTTGAGACCGATGAATTGTGGGTTTATGATCAAGTCTATCTATGAATAATATTTGAATATTCTCTGAATTCTTTTATGTATGATTGGTTATCTTTGTAAGTCTCTTCGAATTATCCGTTTGGTTTGGCCAACTAGATTGGTAGTTCTTGCCATGGGAGAAGTGCTTAGCTTTGGGTTCGATCTTGCGGTGTCCTTTCCCAGTGACAGAAGGGGCAGCAAGGCACGTATTGCATCGTTGCCATCGAGGATAACAAGATGGGGTTTATTTCATATTGCATGGATTTATCTCTCTACATCATGTCATCTTGCTTAAGGCATTACTCTGTTTTTAACTTAATACTCTAGATGCATGCTGGATAGTGGTCGATGAGTGGAGTAATAGTAGTAGATGCAGAATCGTTTCGGTCTACTTGTCACGGACGTGATGCCTATATACATGATCATGCCTAGATATTCTCACAACTATGCTCAATTATTTCAATTGTTCAACAGTAATTTGTTCACCCACCGTAGAATACTTATGCTCTTGAGAGAAGCCACTAGTGAAACCTATGGCCCCCGGGTCTATTCTCATCATATCAATCTCCATCACTTTAATCTTGCTTTGCTTTTTTACTTTGCCTTTACTTTTTACTTTGCATCTTTATACCAAAAATACCAAAAATATTATATCTATCAGATCTCACTCTCGTAAGTGACCGTGAAGGGATTGACAACCCCTAATCGCGTTGGTTGTGAGTAGCTATCGTTTTGTGCAGGTACGAGGGACTTGAGCTTGGCCTCCTACTGGATTGATACCTTTGTTCTCAAAAACTGAGGGAAATACTTACGCTACTTTCCTGCATCATCCCTTCCTCTTCGGGGAAAACCAACGCAAGCTCAAGCGGTAGCAGTTACCAGCATGTTTCAAGGAGTCTATCCCGGCAGGAGCCGTCCCAAGGGAAAGATTACATTGCTGGTAATGTTTGGGGAGAGATGAACTATAGGACTGAGAAAATTGTGTTTGATGTGGTTGAGCTCCCCCTGTCGTACAATGGGATTCTGGGACGACCGGCCTTGGCCAAGTTCATGGCAGCATCCGAGTATGCTTACAACACTTTGAAGATGCCTGGGCCATTGGGAGTCATCACCATCCCATCGGATGAGAAGGATACGATTATCTGTGTGGGCATGATGTATCAGGATGCCGTCATAGCAGAGGCCGTGGCAATGACAGGCCCCGTCAAAGAAAGCAAAGGAAAGAAGAGGGATTGTAGGACCTCCGGCAAGGAGTCCAGGAAGTGTGCCCCCTCCGAGTGCACGGTGCTACCTCTTGACCACTGCGTTGGTTTTCCCTTGAAGAGGAAAGGGTGATGCAGCAAAGTAGCGTAAGTATTTCCCTTAGTTTTTTAGAACCAAGGTATCAATCTAATAGGAGGCCACACGCAAGTCCCTCGTACCTACACAAACAAATAAGAACCTCGCAACCAATGCGATAAAGGGGTTGTCAATCCCTTCACGGTCACTTACGAGAGTGAGATCTGATAGATATGATAAAATAATATTTTTGGTATTTTTATGATAAAGATTAAAAGTAAAGATTGCAAAATAAAAGGTAATAGAAATATCTTTTTGACGAAAGATTAATATGATGGAGAATAGACCCGGGGGCCATAGGTTTCACTAGTGGCTTCTCTCAAGATAGCATTAGTATTACGGTGGGTGAACAAATTACTGTCGAGTAATTGATAGAAAAGCGAATAATTATGAGAATATCTAGGCATGATCATGTATATAGGCATCACGTCTGAGGGAGTCCTGGATTAGGGGGTGTTCGGATAGCCGGACTATACCTTCAGCCGGACTCCTGGACTATGAAGATACAAGATTGAAGACTCCGTCCCGCGTCCGGAAGGGACTTTCCTTGGCGTGGAAGGCAAGCTTGGCGATACGGATATGAAGATCTCCTACCATTGTAACCGACTCTATGTAACCCTAACCCTATCCGGTGGCTATATAAACCAGAGGGTTTTAGTCCGTAGGACGACATACACATCAACAATCATACCATAGGCTAGCTTCTAGGGTTTAGCCTCCTCGATCTCGTGGTAGATCTACTCTTGTACTACCCATATCATCAATATTAATCAAGAAGGGCGTAGGGTTTTACCTCCATCGAGAGGGCCCGAACCTGGGTAAAACTTCATATCCCTTGTCTCTTGTTACCATCCGGCCTAGACGCACAGTTCGGGACCCCCTACCCGAGATATGCCGGTTTTGACACCGACATTGGTGCTTTCATTGAGAGTTCCTCTGTGTCGTCGCCATCAGGAAGGATGCATCGCCCCGTCTTTAAAGACAGCACCGTTGCTAAGGGAGCTTTGGCTGTCGGCCAAACCCTCTGGTTAGGTGGCTTTCTTATGACCGCCTGTTCGGCTTCTGCGTCGACGATGACCTCTCGAGCCATCGAAAACAATCTTCATGTCAACTCGGAACTCGCCGAGCAGTTAGATCCAATAGAGCTTTCCTCCATAAATGAGCTCTTGGATCGCTTCGCCGCCCTGGGAGTCGCTACGGATTACGACCAGATTGGGCCTAAAACCGATCTGAGAGAGATTAACTCTCCCCAAGTCACCCATCACATTGCCATGGTAGAGGGACAGTGTGGCGACCCTTCATCTATCTTAAGGACTCGCTGCGTCTGGATCCCCGATCCCTCCAAGCCGGATACCCGCGGAGGGGAGGATATCACTCAAGACCTGAACTTAGAGTCAGGCGACGGGCTGGATTCATTAGACAACATTCAGGAATCCAAATTGTCGAGTTCAGAAATTCCTCGGCCTCTGAGCCTTAGATGGGGTGAGGCTTCAGATTTAATTCCACCCACACACCCCAACATAAGCGATCTATCCAAAATCAGGCAAGAACCCAATGAAACAGTACATCATTACTGGCCAGATTCCTCCTGGGTAAGAACAGGCTAAGGGACTGCCGCGAGGAAGATGCAATCTCAATCTTCTACAATAATTGCACGGACAAGGGAATACTCAACGCCATAAGTCACCGTGATATTACACGCTTCACTGACTTGGTGTCCATTGTACGAAAGTACGGTGCAATGGAAAGTGCCTGGAAAACCGAAATAAAATTTTGGGACAATCCGGCCCTGAATACAAACCCAGTCCGAAATAAAAGGGTGCATCATCACCAGTCACCCGGGTCAAGCACTAAAAAGCAAAAACCCTCTACAGGGCATGGAACCGTACTGGAAGGGTGGCTTAATGGACCCTGTAAAATTCACAGTACAGAGGACGCCACACCAACTCACAGCCTCAAAGCATGTTGGATACTCCGGCAGGTGGCCAAAATTGGCGAAAATCTCCTAATTCCGGAGGCCACAGAAAGCCACCCCAGAGACACCAATACGGCATTAACAGTCTTCGAGACTTCCGCATCAAATAATATGCAAAAAAGGACACTCCGCAGCCTTGCCGAAGTCTACCAAGTACCAACAATAAACCCATGGAGTGACACGGCTATTACCTTTAACGCCAGTGATGAACCTAAATTCCTAACAGCCCGAGCACCAGCCGCATTGGTCCTCAGTCCAATAGTGGACGGCTTTCGTCTTACCAAGGTACTCATGGACGGCGGCAGCGGATTGACTCATTTACGAGGAGACTCTTCAAAAAATGGAAATAGACTGGAACCGCATTGAGCAAAGCAGCACAACCTTTAGAGGAATAATCCCCAGTCGGGAAGCGCGCTGTACAGGAAAAATCACACTAGATGTGGTGTTCGGCACGCTGGATAATTACAGGTCCGAAGAGGTCACATTCCAGGTGGCTCTGTTCAGCAGCGGTTATCACGCTCTACTAGGGCGGGAAGCGTTTACAATCCTCCAAGCAATACCCCATTACGGGTACATGAAGCTCAAGATGTCCGGGCCTAACAGGATCATCACTCTCGCTAGTGATCCGGACATATCACTCCGCGCCGAAAACAAGACAGCGGCACTGGCCCTCGAGGCACTATCCGAAGCCCTAGCGGCTGAGGAGCTGACTACGCTGCGCTCTACGGTGAATAGGGACGATGTGGTACTCGACAAAAGATCCAAGTCCACCTCCTTTAAACCGGCGGACGAAATAGTCAAATTCCAAGTCCATCCAACGGACCCCAACAAAAAAGCTTCCATCGGGGCACAGTTAAACCCTGATGTCGACGCCGCATTGCGAGAGTTCCTACGAGAGAACTGGGACATTTTCGCCTGGCACCCTTTAGACATGCCAGGAATCCCACGCAGGCTGGCCGAGCACAGCTTAAATATCCAAACAGGATTCAAACCTGTCAAACAGGCTCTTCGGCGTTTTTCCGAACCTAAGAGACAGGCCATGGGAGAGGAGCTAGCAAAGCTATTGGAGGCCGGATTCATCAGAGATATAAAACATCCGGACTGGCTAGCAAACCTAGTGATGGTACCAAAGAAGGACAAATCCTAGCGCCTGTGTGTTGATTTCAAAGACCTTAACAAGGCTTGCCCAAAGGATCCCTTCCCCCTCCCCCGCATCGACAAAATTATCGATGCTACCGCAGGACACGATTCGTTGTGTTTCCTCGACGCATATTCTGGCTACCATCAAATCAAGATGGCAGAACTAGACCAAGCCGCAATGGCATTTATCACACCACACGGGCCATTCTGGTTCAACACGATGCCCTTCGGGCTCAAAAACGCCGCCGCAACATATCAGCGCATGATTTAGACATGTCTGGCAAGCCAGATCGTCAAAACAGTGGAGGCATATGTAGATGATGTGGTCGTCAAAACAAGACATGTTGAATCTCTAGTAGACGACTTGAGGCTCACATTTGATAACCTCCGAACATACGACATCAAGCTCAACCGGAAAAATGCGTTTTCGGTGTTCCAGCCGGAAAGCTCTTGGGTTTCATTGTATCTGGTAGAGGAATTGAAGAAAATCCAGCCAAGATCCGAGTTCTGTCGCAACTGGATATCCCGAAGGACCTCAAACAAATACAAAAGTTAACCGGATGCGTGGTGGCTCTAAGCCACTTTATCTCCCGCTTGGGAGAGAAGGCCCTACCCCTTTACCGCCTCCTTTGGCGCACCGAACACTTCAAATGGACGGACGCAGCCACGGCCGGACTCGACGAAATAAAAGTCATACTGGCAACAAACCCAGTCCTGGCCGCGCCAAACATTGGCGAACCAATGCTATTATACATTGCAGCAACACATCAGGTTGTAAGCGCAGTGCTCGTCGTCGAACGAGAAGCGAACGAACACAAATTCCCCCTTCAAAAGCCGGTCTATTATGTGTCCACTGTCCTCACTCCCTGCAAATCACGGTACCCGCATTATCAAAAGATTGCGTACGCGTTATTCATGGCATCCCGGAAGCTATGACACTACTTTCAAGAGTGTTCAATAACAGTAGCCTCGGAAGTACCACTTAACGATATTATAAACAACCGTGATGCAATGGGCCAGATTACGAAATGGGCCATCGACCTCCTCCCGTTCGACATAACTTATAAGCCACGATGAGCCATCAAGTCACAAGTCTTGGCCGACTTCGTCGCAGAATGGACGGAGGCCGAACTCCCTAAAGAGTACGACATATATTCAAATTGGATCATGCATTTCGGTGGCTCCAAGATGTTGGCCGAACTGGGGGCTGGCATCATTTTGATGTCCCCCACAGGAGACACAGTTCAATACGTACTACAGATTATGTACACGGACTCCAACAATGCAGCCGAATATGAGGCCCTTTTACATGGTCTCCGGATGGCAGTATCCATGGGCATCCAACGCCTAGAGGTGCACGGGGACTCGATCCTCGCAATATCCCTAATAAATGGAGACTTAGATGCCAAGGATCCAAAAATGGCAGCTTACCGCAACACCGTCCTAAAAATGCCAGCTCGGTTCGAGGGGCTTGAATTTCACCATATAGCCCGGGAAAATAATCAGGCAGCAGATGTCCTGGCACGCATCGGTGCAAAACGCGATGTAGTCCCCCCCCCCCCCAACATCTTCTTGGAAAGGCTGTTCAAGCCATCCGTAGCATGGGAAGGGGAGCCAAACAATAACAGCCCGGACCCAACCACACTGCCCAACACCGACCATTCTGACACAATCGAAGGCTCTGCCAATGAAATAACACCTTCAGCCCACGTAATAATGGTTGTCATCGCCCCGTGGACAAAACCATTCCTCGCCTACCTTACTAGGCAGGAACTCCCCGAGGACCAAAATGAGGCACGCTGCATAGTGCGACGATCCAAAGCCTACAGAGTCCACGAGGGAGAGCTTTATAAGAAAAGCACTAGCGGAGTCCTTCAAAGGTGCATCTCCGAAGAGGAGGGACGGAATCTCCTGGCTGAAATTCATGCCAGACTCGGCGGTCATCACGCTGCAGCCCGGTCCCTTGTAAGCAAGGCCTTCCGTACAGGCTTTTATTGGCCGACGGCCCGGGCAGATGCTCAGGACTTAGTCCAACGATGCACCGGTTGCCAGCTCTTTGCAAACCAAAGCCATATGCCACCCACCGCCCTCCAAACCATCCCCATTACTTGGCCCTTCGCGGTCTGGGCGCTTGACATGGTTGGACCCCTTAAAGGCGGAACCCACAAGCAAAAATACTTACTGTTCATGGTGGATAAGTTCACCAAATGGATAGAAGCCAAGCCTGTTAAGACGGCCGAATCCGGACTGGTGATAGACTTTATATCCGGGGTTGTACACCGTTGCGGCGTCCCCCACAGCATCATCACTGATAACGGCACGAACTTCACGGCCGACGAGGTAAAACTCTGGTGCAAAAACATGGGCATCAAGCTCGATTATGCTTCCGTCTATCACCCACAAACTAACGGCCAGGTCGAACGTGAAAATTGTCTTATCATGAGCGGCATCAAACCCAGATTAGTGCGGTCCCTCAAGGAATCTAACACGCACTGGGTAGAGGAGCTCGACTCCGTACTCTGGGGGCTGTGGACCACGCCGAATCACACCACCGGATACACACCATTCTTTATGGTGTACGGCGGAGAGGCAATTTTGCCTTGCGACATAATTCATGACTCACCTCGAGTGCGCATGTACGAAGAAAGAGAAGCCGAGCTCGATCGGCAGGACAGCTTGGACGCATTGGAGGAGGAGCGTGACATGGCAAAAGCCCGTTCCGCATTTTATCAACAGCAGGCTCGAAGATACCAAAGCAGAGAAGTACGGGCCAAAAATTACAATGTTGGTGAATTAGTTCTACGACTACCGGACAAGAAAAAGGACAAACTCAAGCCCAAGTGGGAAGGTCCCTTCATAATTGACCAAGTCCTGACTGGTGGAGCGTACCGACTGCGGGATGCATCAGATAACCGACTCGAGCCAAACCCATGGAACGCAGCCCATCTCCAAAGATTCTATGCCTAGCGCCGGACTCTGTGTTTGTCTCCTTCCTCTGTCCATTTTTTTATATTTTCTGTCTTACATTTCCCTTCTTCTCTCTCTCTCTCTCTCTCTCTCTCTCTTATAGCCTCTAAAGGCTCATAAAGTGACGCGCTACCCGCGCTCATTAAACCTGGGGGCTTCTTTAAACATAAGCTTATTCATACGGGCTTCATGCCCAACACATGTGTCACACTTCTGCATGTACCTTTTATTCACCATTATATGCATCGATATGACTTAAGTTTTGGCCAAGCTAGGTTGCCTGGCTCCTGTGCTTACCCCTATGTTCCCGATTGTTCGGCTAGGTGGTAAAGGGAGCACCTCTGCGATTGTTACTGCCGGGTCAGCCATACGTGTACCTCAGACTGGGTGAAGCCGAAAGCTAGTGTTCTTAAGGGAATATTCGGTCGGTGAACTAAAGATGATCTTCTTTTATTTTTATCTATATGCCCCCAGATGTTTTTCCTGCGTTTCTTTTCGCAGCATGGACATGCACCTTAGGGCATGCCTCCCAGGGAAAGGAACCCCTAACGGAACTATTATCCCTGGAAGATGTTTCTTACTAACCATGTAATATAACATACCTAGTCGGGCACTTGTTTGTTCACGCCCTAATGACCCCTACGCCTGGTCTCCATGCATTCCCCGGTTCCTATATAACCGCATGGGAATTCGGACACACTCCGGACCGTCAGGTCCCGAGGCTGAAGCGAAAAGGTCGGCCATGACAAATGATCTACAATCCGGCTAGAAGGCATTATAAATGTCAATTAAATTACATAGTCATTTTGACTGGTTGTATTCCTCTTCAATACCATCTAACAGGCTGTCTAATTTACAGTCCTACTGGGAATACTTTGCGGCCAACTCTACTTGGCTGTATACTAAGCTTACAGGGATCTCCTTCCCATCGGGCCCTACAGGACTGACCTCGGCCATGTGGTTGGGGTCAGTCTTTGCGTACCGCGTCTTCACCATGGCCCAGGCCTCCCTAGTGCCTTGACGGCAGGCTGATATCTTCCACAATCGGAAGCGCTGTCGTGCTCCCTTTAGCTTCTCCGCAAGCTCTCCAAGACCTTCGGGCATGGATACGGATGGCCACAGGGCCTGGGCGACGCCTCGCATCGCCTGCCGAACTCGATCGAGCAGTTGCGAGAGCTCGGGAAGAAGGTCACCCGTAGAACCGGGCATCTCCTCTGCAGGACGACCTATTAGTACACCTACAGACATTGCTCTGTTAGTCGACTTCCCCGCCGAACTTTCTTTCAAAAGGTTCGCTCAAGCACTTACTAAATATGCCGCGCCGAAGCCGCAGATTCTCCTTCACGGAGTCTGACAGCTGGGCACGAACATCTTTCAGCTCGACGCCCAGCTTGGTGTTGGCATCTTGGAGATTGTTCTTCTCCCCCATCACCTTTAGTAGCACCCTCTCACCAGCCTTTAGCTGGCGTAGGAGGTGTTGCCTTTCCGGATTCAATCCGGCGCCATTTGCAATTTCATTTGTCAGATTCGCACCAAAGTCGTGCTTCGCAAAATACTTATCTTTCGAAGTGTATATTACCAGAGGGGGTCTCCTTAGGCTCCCCTTCCGCGGCTAGTGCGGCCTTCAGTTGGGCTTTGCACTCTTCCAGCTCCTTGGACAGTAGGGAATTCTTTTCTGTAAGAACCTGCATATCAAATGATCCTTAAATCGGTTATTCTAACTATTTCAAGTCTCGGGGGCTACTGCTATATATATAATTACCAAAATGTTCTTACCCGTATGTCTTTTACATATTGCTCCGTGGCTCTGGCTAGACCATTTTGTGCAGCACGGAGGTGCGCATCTCCCGAGTTGAAGGCATCTAACGCCCCTTGGGAGAAACAAGTGTCGCAAAGAATTGTCCGGCGATGCCTGTGGTTCATGGCACTCTCCACCTCAGAGTTGGTGGCAGACAACCCGTCCACATCCTCCATCGGAGGAGCGTCTGGCGCGCACCTTGCGTTCGCCTCCGCCTTCGGACCAGGCTTTGGAGCCTGGCTGGTGGAGGCGCGATTGGCAGCCTCTCCGGGTATAGTCCGGCGAGGTCTCTTAGTCCTGAAGAGAGCACGAGTGTCAATGTGCCTCGAAGGTATAACACCTGGGATAGGGGGTGCGCCATACCTTTGCGATGACGCCTCAGTCCGGACTGCACTTCTTTTCGGCCCACGGGGCCCTACGGCCCCTCGTTGGCTTGTTGCCGCAGGTTCGGCCTTCCACCTTAAAAACCTCCCCTGCAAAGTTCAGTTGCAATCAGGAAACTAAACATGAGTGGGCGGACACCTATTCGGGGTACTGGGACTTCGATCTCAGGTATCTGGGGCATCAGGATTAGCCCTGGGTAATCGGCCGTAATGGCCACCAAGGCATTGTCCTCGCTCAATTGATGGAACACTCCATCAATCAGCTCCACAGATATGTCCGGATCCTCTTGAGAGGCCGGGTCGAGGGACCGTCATGGGTCCTCGGGTTGTGAAGGAGGGCTGCTTATTTCCTTAACAGCCCGGCGCAGTTCCTGCGTTAAAGTCGCCAGACTGAATATTTAACAATGGGAATACAAAACGAATGGACAAGTAAATACAGCCGCTTACCCAGCTCGGGGGATTGTGCATGGAGAATCCACCCTGAGGGTTGACGTGGAGAAATTCCTCCTCTTCTCCCTTATACAAAGTGGACAAGATCTTTAGTAGAGCGGCAGCTGAGTCCGGCCCCTTACGACCGTAGCGGGTGGCGTCGTCCTCCCCGTTGAAGTCCCACATGGGGTGGCTTCTATACTGAAGCGGCTGCACCCCCCGCATAATGCATTCGTCCATAACCCCGATCATGGTTAGTCCGGAATGGGCTAACAATCTTATTCGGCCCATCAGGTAAATGATGTCCCTGTCACTTTCCCTCTGAGGGCTCCGTGGGTGCCAGCTTAGGCGCTTCTTTAAGGGAGCACTGTTGAATTCGGGGAGGCCGATCCGGACAGGATCCGGCAGCGGGACGTCTTCTATATAGAACCATTTCGAGGGCCAGTCTTCGGACGCCTTCTTTGGGGTTCCGGACAGATATCCGGTCCCGGCGATGCGCCACACTTCAGCTCCGCCCACTTGATACATTGACCCCTTCTTGGAATGGGGCACGAGGCAAAATAGCTCCTTCCATAGTCCGAAATGAGCTTCAACACCCAAGAACAGCTCGCAGAGGGCTACAAAGCCCACGATATGCAATATTGAGGCAGGCGTGAGATGATGTAGCTGGAGGCCGTAGAACTCCAGCAGCCCCCGGAGAAATGGGTGGATTGGAAATCCGATCCCCCTTATTAAGTAGGGGACAAGGCACACCCGCTCTCCTTTGGAGGGATTAGGGGCATTCTCTGCTTGCTCTCCGCCGTTGTAGACGGCAAGACCGGCTCGAACCGGGACCATATAGGCCGGGGGGAGAAATCCCTTGGTCTGGAGCATCACTAGCTCTCTATGCGGGGTGGAACATCTCTCCCAATATCCAGGCTTAGGGCTGGAAGGGCGAGGGGAGGAGTTGCGACGGCTGGCCATGGTGGAATGGACCTTTGTCGGATATGCTCTGATGAACACTCGTGGGGGGGAGAAGGTGTGGATTGGATCTAAATCCTCGTCCCCTTAAATAGGGCAGCTCATTTACGTGGCTAGGGGTGTGAATGTAAAAACACTTAGACTTTTCATATTCGTTTGACAGGTGGGAAGCGGCCATTATTGGGCGTAGAAGCCAAGGAGCGCAACATCTACAAGAGACCGGACTTTATTCAAACAGGTACACGGTATTTGGAGGAGAACCCACCTTGCAATGCCGAAGACAATTTGCACGCCGGACTCATCGTCATTGAAGCCTGGTTCGAGGGCTACTGAGGGAGTCCTAGATTAGGGGGTGTTCGGATAGCCGGACTATACCTTTAGCCGGACTCCTGGACTATGAAGATACAAGATTGAAGACTCCGTCCCGCGTCCGAAAGGGACTTTCCTTAGCGTGGAAGGCAAGCTTGGTGATACGGATATGAAGATCTCCTACCATTGTAACCGACTCTATGTAACCCTAACCCTATCCGGTGTCTATATAAACCGGAGGGCTTTAGTCGGTAGGACGACATACACATCAACAATCATACCATAGGCTAGCTTCTAGGGTTTAGCCTCCTCGATCTCGTGGTAGATCTACTCTTGTACTACCCATATCATCAATATTAATCAAGCAGGACGTAGGGTTTTACCTCCATCGAGAGGGCCTGAACATGGGTAAAACTTCGTGCCCCTTGTCTCCTGTTACCATCCGGCCTAGACGCACAGTTCGGGACCCCCTACCCGAGATCCGCCGGTTTTGACACCGACAACGTCCGTGACAAGTAGACCGACTCCTGCGTGCATCTACTACTATTACTCCACACATCGACCGCTATCCAGCATGCATCTAGAGTATAAAGTTCATAAGAACAGAGTAACGCATTAGGTAAGACGACATGATCTAGAGGGATAAACTCAAGAAATATGATATAAACCCCATCTTTTTATCCTCAATGGCAACAATACAATACGTGTCATTTCCCTTTCTGTCACTGGGATCGAGCACCGCAAGATTGAACCCAAAGCTAAGCACTTCTCCCATTGCAAGAAAGATCAATCTAGTAGGCCAAACCAAACTAATAATTCGAAGAGACTTGCAAAGATAACCAATCATACATAAAAGATTTCAGAGAAGAATCGAATATTGTTCATAGATAGACTTGATCATAAACCCACAATTCATCGGATCTCGACAAACACACCGCAAAGAGTTACATCGAATAGATCTACAAGAAGACCGAGGAGAACTTTGTATTGAGATTCAAAGAGAGAGAAGAAGCCATCTAGATAATAACTATGGACCCGAAGGTCTGAAGTAAACTACTCACACATCATCGGAGGGGCCATGGAGTTGATGCTGAGGCCCTCCGTAATCGATGCCCCCTCCGGCGGAGCTTCGGAAAAGGCCCCAAGATGGGATCTCTTGGGTACAGAAGGTTGCGGTGGTGGAAATAGGGTTTCATGGTGCTCCTCGATGTTTTCAGGGTATATGAGTATATATAAGAGGAAGAAGTAGATCAGTTGAGCCACGAGGGGCCCACGAGGGGGGAGGGCATGCCCAGGGGGTAGGTGCGCCCCCTGCCTCGTGGACTCCTCATTCGTTTCTTGACATCCACTCCAAGTCCTTTGTATCACGTTTGTTCAAAAAATCACGTTCTCGAAGGTTTCATTCCATTTGGATTCCGTTTGATATTCCTTTTCTGCGAAAAACTGAAATAGGCAAAAAACAGCAATTTGCACTGGGCCTTGGGTTAATAGGTTAGTCCCAAAAATAATATAAAAGTGTAAAATGGAGCCCATTAACATCCAAAACAGATAATATAATAGCATGGAACAATAAAAAATTATCGATACGTTGGAGGCATATCACACGGCACCCGTTGACGACGTGCCAGAGTGTTCCAACAGCAAGAGATCCAAGGTTGCAGCACCCCAAGTGAAGAAGGTCCCGACAGGGTTGGCTGGTGTTGATGGTACTTTCACCATCAGCGCCACCCTTGATGACAAATAGGAAAGTGCGCTGATTGCCTTCCTGCGGGCGAATATTGATGTGTTTGCTTGGCAACCATCTGATACCCCCGGTGTTCCCAGGGAGGTAATCGAGCACCACCTTGCTGCCTACCCACATGCCCGACCCGTCAAGCAGAAAGTTAGGAAGCAAGCCTTGGAGCGGCAGGAGTTCATTACTGAGGAAATTAAGAAGTTAGAGGCGGTTGGATTGGTCAGAGGAGTACTGCACCCTACATGGTTGGCAAACCCAGTGGTAGTTCGGAGGGCGAATGGGAAATGGAAGCTTTGCATTGATTCCACAGATCTCAATAAGGCTTGCCCGAAGGACCCATTCCCCTTGCCGCACATGATCAGATTGTGGATTCTACTTCAGGGTGCGCTTTTCTCTCCTTTTTGGATGCATACTCTGGATATCACCAGATCTTCATGTCCAAAGAAGATGAGGAGAAAACATCATTCATCACACCATGTGGTACATACTATTTTGTCCGCCTGCCTTTCAGATTGAAGAGTGTCGGGTCTACTTTTGCAAGACAGTCCAGATTGGTTTTGAGCCACAACTACACCGAAACATAGAAGCCTATAAGGATGACATTGTGGTCAAGACCAGGGATAAGGCTACCCTTATCCAGGATTTGGAGGAGACATTTGCTAATTTGCGTAAGATCAACCTGAAGCTTAACCCGGAGAAGTGTGTATTCTGTGTTCCCTCCGGCAAGCTACTTGGATTCTTTGTGTCCCACCGGGGGATTGAAGCCAACCCCGACAAGATCAAGGCCATTGAGCAGATCCAGGCGCCAAGGACAGTTAAGGATGTGAGGCGCTTGACGGGATGCGTTGCTGCGCTAAGCAGATTCATTTCCAAGTCTGCCGTGCGTGCCCTACCGTTCTTCAAAATTTTGAAGAAGGCAGGGCCTATGAAGTGGACCCCGAAAGCAGATACAGCCTTGCAATAGTTGAAGGCTTACCTGTCATCTGTGCCTACCTTGGTTGCACCCAAATCACAAGAGCCGTTACTGCTTTACTTGGCAGCAACCAACCAAGTGGTCAGTGCAGCCTTGGTAGCACAGTGAGAAGTGGAGGAAGCAGAGAGCGGCCAAGTCACGGCAGAGTCAGAAGAGGATCAAAACAGCAGTAAGCACGGAAACGAGAGCAGCCCCAAGGATGCGGCAAGGAAGAAAGTGGTGCAGCGCCTAGTTTACTTCGTCAGCTCCTTGTTACAAGGAGCTAGGTCGAGGTACTCTGGTGTGCAGAAGTTGATCTTTAGCCTCATCATGGCCTCAAGGAAACTGCGCCACTACTTCCAAGCCCATGAGATCACAGTTGTTACTCGTTTTCCGTTGTAGAGGATACTCCGAAACCCTGATGCCATCGGCAGAATAGTGGAGTGGGCTTTGGAGTTATCCAATTTTGGTTTGAAGTTTGAGATTGAAAGGATCGATATGGTTGACTAGAGGGGGGGTGAATAGGCAACTACCAATTTTTAGCTTTTCTTTACCAAATTAAACTTTGCATCAAAGTAGGTTGTCTAGATGTGCAACTAGGTGAGCAACCTATATGATGCAATAACAACAAGCATACAAGCAAACCACTAGGGTAAAGGTAAGAGATAACCAAGAGTGGATCCGGTGGAGACGAGGATGTGTTACCGAAGTTCCTTCCTTTTGAGGGGAAGTACGTCTCCGTTGGAGCGGTGTGGAGGCACAATGCTCCCCAAGAAGCCACTAGGGCCACCGTATTCTCCTCACGCCCTCACACAATGCGAGATGCCGTGATTCCACTATTGGTGCCCTTGAAGGCGGCGACCGAACCTTTAGAAACAAGGTTGGGGCAATCTCCACAACTTAATCGGAGGCTCCCAACAAGACCACGAAGCTTCACCACAATGGAATATGGCTCCGAGGTGACCTCAACCGTCTAGGGTGCTCAAACACCCAAGAGTAACAAGATCCGCTAGGGATGAGTGGGGGAATCGAAAATCCCTTGGTGGAAGTGTAGATCGGGGCCTTCTCAACCACTCCCGAGCAAATCAACAAATTTGATTGGCTAGAGAGATAGATCGGGCGGAAATGAAGCTTGGAGTATTTAATGGAGCTTGAGCAATAAATGGAGCTTGGGGGAGGAAGAAGTAGGTGAGAACGAAGAAGGGGACTCCCTTTTATAGTGGGGGCAACAATCCCGTTTCCCCCCACCAACTAGCCCCGCACGGGGCGGTACTACCGCTGAGGGGGGCGGTACTACCACCAGGACAGTGGTATTGCCGCCCCAGCCAGCGGCACTGCCACGCTGAGGAGACTAGTAGGGAACAGATCCAACTGCGGTACTACCGCCACTACAACCGTGACTAGTGCCGCAAAAACCAACACGAGAAAAAGACCTCTCGAATCAAGGCGGTAGGAGCCAGACTGCCCAACGGTACTACGGCAGTGGGGTCAAGGGCGGTAGTACCGCTGTGGAGCGGTACTACCGCTTGTGACCCTTCGGCCGTAGTACCGCAGGCAGTGCGGTACTACCGCTGGAGTGAGAGAGAAAGGGAGAAGGGATCTCTCAAAGAAACTAAGGACCAGGCGGAGGTGCCAGGCCCCCAGCGGTTCTACTGCTGTGGAGCCACGACGGTACTACCGCTGCGAAGCGGTACTGCCGCTTGTGGCTTCTCAGCGGTACTACCGCTGGGTGCGCGGTACTGCCGCTTAGACCCAGACAGAACAAGGAAGAGAGGAGAGATGTCTTCAATGGACAGGAAAAGCTCGGAGGGTGAGAAGCTGATGTGTACGTGATGATTCCACCCATGCAAAACCCCAGCAGACCCCCTCTTGATAGTACGGTGCCCTCTACGCAACTAGTCCACCGAGAAAGAAACAAAAGAGCTACACCATCTTGAAATACACTCCGAGGGGAAGAAAGCGTCTCGTGCCAGGGGAGAATCTGTGAATAATTCAAAGCACAAGATTAGTCTGCAAACATGTTGTCATCAATCACCAAAACTACCTTGAGAGAGATATGCCATAACAATCTCCCCCTTTTTGGTGGATTGATGACAACTAGGGGTTTGCGCAAGGAAAAGAGATGAAACGAAGAAAACTAAGAACTACAAAATATAGACGGGCTCCCCCAGAATGTGTGCACCTAGAGAAGGCACGACACACACATTCGGATCAACACTCCCCCTATATTTTATAGTCCAACAATACTAAGCACAATATATATGAGAGAAGAGAGTAAGCAGGACAAGCATGCATCTCACAATAAACTACAGTACTCGGAAATAACATAAGTAATAAGGTAGCGATAGGGAGCATATGTCTTACACCATATGACTAGGACAAGGTCTCACACCAAACCAAACCAAAGAAGGAACACACAAGAAAACACAAGACGACTCAAAGCACGACACAAGAAGCAAATCCCTACACTCTCTCCCCCTTTGGCAGTGAGACACCAAAAAGGGCATAGAGTGATACTACGACTCCAGGTGATGGGAGGAGGACGATCTCGAACATCACATCTCTGCATCTTCATCGTGGGTCAAAAACTTCTCGGCATCGGAGTCGGTCCAGTGGCAATTCTAATGAATCCAGTCCTCCTCTTTAGTGATCTGACCCTTAGACCCACTGGCAACAGTTGCTCCCATCTGACGCATGAGCTCCTCGTGGCGCGTCCTGGCATGCTTCTCCGCCACATGAGTCATGTACTAACCATGAGACTCCATGCAGAAAAGCTTCTTCATCTTCCGCTTAAGCTTCTGTGCCCACGACGGTTCTGCACTAGAGGGGCCAAAGTTCTCCTCATGATCATCAATAGCAGCCTCACCCTCGGTCCCCATGGCAGCAGCAGCAGCAACAGCAGCATCAGCAGACGGACCCCCTGTGGCAGCAATAGCAGATGGACCCCCTGTGTGAGGCGCTGTCCAGTTGTCCTTCTTCCTCAGACGCTTGATCTCATGAGAAACCAAGTCTCCAGTCTCTAGCAGCACTCTGGGATAAGTCTGTGCCCAGGCCCTCTCAATGAGCCTCGTGATGAATGGACCATAGATAGGACACTTGCGCTCAGACACGGCAGATAGAAGTTCAGACCACATGACATGAGAGATATCCAGGCTCTCTCCAGTGCCTGCTTCCTTCTCATGCTGACAGAAAAGGAGCATGTCCACGAGGTAAGAGTGGACCATATCCAGATTCCCGATCCGAGGGAAGAGAGTCTCACGGAATATGCGATGAAGAATGTCTAGATACGGAGATAGCTCATAGGTCTTCTTCTCAGTTACTGGGTGAATCTTCATAGTGCAGTAGGGCCAAAGGGCTTGCTTGTGGGTGGATGTAGCATTGCGGTGAGGACGGAAACCGATAGGAGTCTCAAGCCCGGTATCCACCACATCAAGTAACTCCATGAAAGCCTTCCACTTGACAGAAAGCAGCTTGCCATTGGTCATCCATGTCAGAGTCCTGTCGACATCCGTCCCAAGATGGACGGTGGCATAGAATTGAGCTACCAATTCCGCATCAAAATCCTTGTTGAATTGCATGATCCTGAGAATGTTCAGCTGAGTGCACATATGAAGAGCTTCGCCAAAGTACTCCGGATCCTTCTCCATAGCATCAGTGTCAATGGAGCGAACATCAACAAAAAGATTCTTCTTGGCCTTGATCACATCAAAGTAGATGGCAAACTGAAAACGGTTCCAGAACGGGCGGTTGACCAAAGTGGGTTCTTGGTCCACCACATAGGGGTTGCGGCGACGCTTCTCCCAAAACTCCTTGTTGGTCATCTCAGTCACAGTCTTCCCTTTTGGCTTGTTGGTGGCTCGCTTCGATTGCTGAGGAGGTGGAGGAACACTTGCGGAAGCACTTGTTGGAGGCGGTTGGGTGCTCGAGGAACCACCGGCAGGCTCTGAGGTGCGGTAGCGTTTTGATGTGGCACGCCCGGGGTTGATACGGTGACCTTGCTGCTCGGAACGGTCATCACCTGGAGCCAAACACAAGAACAACGCGAGACAACCAGAAAGAACGAGCATAAGCCAACAAACTCAACAAAAGATCAAGGTAAGGCAGGAAAAAGATGGAAATTGGCATGCAGCGGTAGTACCGTGACCTGCCCGCGGTAGTACCGCCCCAAGCGGTAGTACCGCCCCAGAGAGAGTGGTAGTACCGCTCTAGGTCAAGCGGTAGTACTGCTCCAAGAGAGCGGTAGTACCGCTTGAGGCGGAGAAACAGCAGTTTCTTAGCACGAGGCGGTGAAACAGCGGGTTCCTAGTACCATGGTCAGATCCGGCACTACCGGCCTACCAAATTCAAAAACAAATCCTACCAAACTCTAATCGAGATAGTATAGTTGCTTTCTCCAACCAACTCAAGCCTAGATTTAGCCAAAAATCTAGAGACGCAACCACCATTGCCCCTAAGAAACAAGAACTGAAAAGGAGACAAAATGAAAGAAGGAACAGGGGCAATACCGGCATCCATGGCAAGAGGACGTGGTGGGGATCGACTCCACCAAAGGAAATGGAGAGGGACGCCCTGGAGACGGAGATCCGCCGGAGCCCTCCCATGGCGAGAGGAGGCTGGAGAGAGGAAGAGAAAAGAGGGGCGAAGTGAATGGGTATGGGGGAGAAGAAACCTCCCCCTGCCCCTGACTTAACCCCCTGTTCTTGTCCCCCAGCGGTAGTACCGTGCTGGGGGCGGTAGTACCGCTTACGAGCGGTAGTACTGTGCACCACCAGTGGTAGTACCGCCCAGCGCGCCACGGCAACTAAACAGACACGGCTTAGCTCGACAAAACGAGAAAAACGGCAAACACACCAGCAAACGACCAAGACACACCTCTTCACAAGAGGGCGGTGGCCGAGGCCACCTATGTTTGAGTCAAAAGGTATGGCACCGCGAAGATTTTAACCTTGGGACCATGACTAAAACTCGTCTTTTAAGCACAAGTGCCATCAACAATGGCTAAAGTGAAAGACTTGATCAATTTATGCATAATGGGGGAGGGAGAGTTCATTGAGAGAACAACACTCCCCCTATGTCCATGCCTACACCTAAACTAGACAACAAATTGAGCGTGGTAGGGTGTGCACGGGTTCAAGCAACATTGCTCGAATCAATGATATTTAGCTCATGCCTTAACTCGCGAAATCTTGCTTCATCCAAGCGCTTCGTGAAAATATCTACAAGGTTGTCATGAGTGTTGACATAGTTGAGCTCGATCTCTCCTCGCCTAATGTGATCCCGGATGAAGTGATACCGAATCTCAATATGCTTCGTCTTGAAGTGTTGCACTGGGTTGAGAGAAATCTTGATGGCACTTTCATTGTCACACCAAAGAGGCACTTTGTCACAAGTGACACCGTAATCCTTTAAAGTTTGCCTCATCCATAGAAGTTGTGCACAACAACTACCGGCGGCAACATACTCCGCCTCAGTGGACGAGAGAGACACACAACTTTGCTTTTTGGAAGACCAACTTACCAAAGAGCAACCAAGGAATTGGCACCCTCCGGAAGTGGACTTCCTATCCACTTTGTCTCCCGCCCAATCGGAATCCGAGTACCCTACAAGCTTGAAGTTTGATCCTCTTGGGTACCATAAGCCAAAGTTTGGGGTATGAGCCAAATATCGAAAGATTCGTTTGACCGCCACATAGTGACTTTCCTTAGGTGCGGCTTGAAACCATGCACAAATTCCCACACTCAACATGATGTCCGGTCTAGATGCACAAAGGTAAAGCAAGGAACCAATCATGGAACGATATACCTTTTGATCCACCACTTTACCATTGGGATCTAAGTCAAGTTGGCACTTGGTGGGCATTGGAGTGGAGGCCGGCTTGACGTCACTTAGCTTGAATCTCTTGAGCATGTCTTGGGTGTATTTGGATTGATTGATGAAGGTTCCTTCTCTTCTTTGCTTCACTTCGAACCCTAGAAAGAACTTCAACTCTCCCATGGAGGACATCTCGAACTTTGAGGTCATGAGAGCGGCAAATTCCTCATTGAAAGCTTTGTTAGGAGAACCAAAGATAATATCATCAACATATAATTGGCACACAAACAACTCCCCTTTGACCTTCTTAGTAAAAAGAGTGGGGTCGATTAGCCCAACTTCAAAACCACGGTCTTGTAACAACTCGGTAAGGTGGTCATACCACGCACGTGGGGCTTGTTTAAGGCCATAGAGTGCCTTATCGAGTTGATACACATGATCGGGAAAGTAGGGATCCTCGAACTCGGGGGGTTGCTTGACGTAAACCAATTCATTAATGGGACCATTAAGAAAAGCACTCTTCACATCCATTTGTTGTAACTTAAAGTTATGATGAGAAGCATATGCAATCAACATGCGAATGGATTCAAGACGAGCAACGGGAGCAAAGGTTTCACCGTAGTCGATACCCTCGACTTGGGAGTAGCCTTGTGCTACCAAACGAGCCTTGTTGCGAATGATAATCCCATGGGCATCTTGCTTGTTCTTGAATATCCACTTGGTTCCAATGACATTATGGTTCCCCGTTGGCCTTGGCACCAATCTCCACACTTTGTTGCGCTCGAAGTTGTTGAGTTCTTCGTGCATGGCATTGAGCCAATCCGGATCTTCTAGCGCCTCATAGACCTTGTGGGGTTCCACACAAGAGACAAACGCGTGATGCTCACAATAATTTGCTAATTGTCTACGAGTGCTTACCCCCTTTCTTAAGCTTCCAAGCACATTCGTCATGAGATGATCCTTGGTGGAGAGCTTGGAAGCAACCTTGGCGGCACGACGCTCTAATTCCTCCTCGGTGGTGAGTTGAGGAGCGGTTACTTGATCATCTTGAGCGCCGTCATGAACTTGTTCTTGATCTTGAACTTGCTCGGGGGAGAGAACTTGACCTTGGGCATCACTTGGTGTGTCAACACCGTCTTGAGTATGATCTTGCCCTTGGTCTTGTTCATGAGGTTGAGGGCCTTCACTTTGTTCTTCGGAAGCGTGTGGGCCTTGGGTTGGTGATGGCTCCACTTGAGTGGAGCATTGTCCTTCTCCTTCGGACACAAGGGGTTCCTCAATGGGTAGGATGAAACCAACACCCATTCTTCTTATGGCTTGAGGAGGAATTTCATCACCTACATCACAAGTGCCACTTTGCTCCACTTGGGAGCCATTATTCTCATCAAACTCCATGTTACACGTCTCCTCAATAAGTCCCGTGGATTTATTGAGGACACGGTAAGCATGAGAGTTTGTAGCATAACCAACAAATATGCCCTCATAAGCTCTAGCCTCAAATTTAGACAACCGAACACCTTTCCTGAGAATGAAACACTTACACCCGAATACCCGGAAGTACTTGAGGTTGGGCTTGTTACCGGTGAGTATCTCATATGGGGTCTTGTTCAAGCCCTTGCGGAGGTAGAGCCGATTGGATGCATGACACGCGGTGTTGATGGCTTCGGCCCAAAAGTTGTATGGACACTTGAACTCCGCCATCATGGTCCTTGCCGCATCCATCAACATCCGGTTCTTCCTCTCCACAACACCGTTTTGTTGAGGGGTGTATGGTGCGGAATATTGATGCTTGATTCCCTCATCACTAAGAAATTCATCCAAGGTGCAGTTCTTGAACTCGGTGCCGTTGTCACTTCTTATTGTCAAGATCTTTGCATTGTGTTGACGTTGTGCTTCATTTGCAAAGTCAATGACGGTTTGTTGGGTCTCGCTCTTCCTCTTGAAGAAATACACCCATGTGTACCTTGAGTAGTCATCCACAATCACCAAGCAATACTTCCTACCTCCAAGACTATCGAAGGATGGGGGCCCAAAAAGTTCCATGTGAAGGAGCTCCAAGGGCCTCCTTGAATAAATGATAGTCGTGGGAGGGTGAGCCTTCTCATGTAGCTTTCCTTCGATACAGGCACTGCAAGCACGATCTTTAACAAAACTAACATTCGTTAGTCCATGGACATGGTCCCCCTTGAGGAGACTTTGCAAAGATCTCATATTGACATGGGCTAAACGGCGATGCCAAAGCCATCCCACATCAACTTTAGCCATTAGGCATGTCGCGGTCTTAGTGGGTCGCTCTGAAAAGTTAATCACATATAGACTGTTCTCGACATGCCCAACAAAAACTACTTTAAGAGTCTTGCTCCACAAGAGGGCCACGGTATCGATATCAAAGAAAGTGGCAAAGCCCATGATTGCAAGTTGACGAACGGAAAGTAAATTGTATGCAAGGGACTCAACAAGCATGACCTTCTCGATCGTGAGATCATGAGAGATGACCACCTTGCCAAGTCCCAATACCTTAGAGGATGAGGCGTCACCCCACTCGACATTGGTGGGCATAGATGGAACTTTGTGCACGTCCACCACCAAGTCCTTGCTTCCGGTCATATGATTTGTAGCTCCGCTATCGAGCAACCATGATCCACCACCGGAAGCAAACACCTACAAGAGATCAATGCTTGGTTTTAGGTACCCATTTTGTAATGGGTCCTTTGATGTTAGTAACAAGGGTCTTAGGAACCCAAATAGACCATTCAATGTACTCATGAAGAGAACCAACAAATTTGGCATAAACATGCCCATCACTAGCACGGCATAACACATAAGAAGGATTAAAATCGCCGGCTTTGTTGGGAGGGGTGACATTGCCCTTCTTGACATTGTTCTTCTTCTTCTCCTCGGGGGCACTCTCTCCCTCCCTCACAAAGGTTTGCATGAGGGGAGGAGGTCGTTTGGTCTTGTCATTCTTCTTCTTGTTCTTGGAGTCGGGCACGTACCCAACCCCTTCCTTGGCCACACCTCCCTTTTGGTTGATCAAGAGATCGTTGAGGTTCTTCTTGCCTTGTATGCAAGTCGCAAGACCTCTCTCAAGTTGCTCCTTCAACTTAGTATTTTCCTCAACAAGATGTATATGCTCACAACACGGGTTAGTAGCATTTGCATTATCAATTAAAACCATATGAGGAAAAGTTGCTTTCTCCTTAGTTAGCTTCACTTGGAGTTGATCATGAGACTCCTTGAGACTAGCGTGAATACCCTCAAGGCCTTGTGGGCCTTGTCAAGTATGTCAAACTCCTGTTTGAGTCTAGCAAGATCAACCCCGAGTTTGGCCTTCTCGGAATTTAGCACACGAGAAACAATGAGGGCATGATCATAATATTTCTTTAACTTAGCATGATCAACGTTGCGTGACTCCTCAAGAGCCAAACGAAGACCACGCTCTTCCTCAAGAGCATTGGAAAGATCCGAAATCTCATCGGCATAGTCACGACTATGCCCTTCCATCTTAGAGATGGTGTCTTTGTGAGCCTCGATCATGTCATTGGCCTCACCAAGTTGTTCCAAGAGAGCAACAAAGTGTTTCTTGGATTTTCCCTTGAGTTTGCCCATAAAGGCCTCAAACTCGTTAGCCTCCACATTAGCTCCCTCAAGTTCATTAATGCTATCCGTTTGGGAAGGATGATTAATGATGGTAGTTTTGATATTGGAGGTTACCTTGTTGGTGGCTTTAGCCATGAGGCACTTGGCGGTGATGCTCTCGTTGGGTGAGTCGAAGAGAGACACCCGTGACATTGTTGCAATGGCAACGGAGGCCATGGCAACCGACTCATCATCTTCATCATCGTCATCATCCTCATTGTACTCTTATTGCACAACCAAAGCCTTGGGAGGAGTCTTCTTGGTGAAGTTGTTCTTGTTGGGGAACTACTTGGCCTTGTCCTTTCAGATGAGTTTGCCACCATTGTCTTCCCTCTTCTCATATGGGCATTCCGCAACGAAATGACTCACGTTGCCACAATTGTAGCAAGTCCTTACATGTTGCTTGCCCCTTCTGCCACTCGAGTTGTTTTTGCTAAAATTGGGCCTCGAGTTTTTCTTGCTCCAAAATTGCCTTGAAGCAAGTGCCATGTGTTCATGATATGCATACTTCGTATCTTCGGGGTTGCTCTCCTCTTCTTCCTCTTCTTCTTCTTCCACGGTGAGCTTGGCCTTCAATGCAAGGTTAGGCTTCTTTGCCCATTGAGAACGGAGCACCGCATTGTCGGCGGTCTTGTCCAAAATGTTCATGGCCACAAACTAATCCAACACTTCGCTTGAGGTCAAAGTGTGGAAGTCCGGTCTTTAACGAATGACGGAGGACATGGCCTTGTGGTAGGGCATCATTGCCTTGAGGAATTTGCGCTTGATCCAATTGTCATCCGTGTCCTTGCACCCGTGATCTCGTAGTGAGACCGCGAGTTTGGTTACTCTCCGATAAAGCTCACGAGGTTCTTCATCTTCCTTCATTGCAAACTCATCGGCCTCATCTTGTACCACTTCATAGTTGGAGCGTTGAATGCTTGCGCTTCCCCGGTAGAGAGACATGAGACAATGCCATGCATCTTTGGCCAAGGCGAAGGGACGAAGATGAGGTAGATCTTCGGGTGGAACTGCATCTTGAATGATGAAGAGAGCATTCTCATTGAATTGATTGTCCGCGGCTTCTCGAGGAGTGAAGTTGCTTGGATCATGTGGATATAAACCTTATTCAATGATTCTCCAAAGGTTAGTGTTCACATGATTTAAATGACGTTTAAAGCGGTAAACCCAAGAATCAAAATCCTCATTTTTCACAATCTTAGGGGGAGGACCGGCATGATTCAAATGAGTGGAAGGAACCGGTCCACCATAAACAAGTGGTGGTTCCACATGGGCAAAGATGCCGGTGCCATTCTTGCCACTAGAAGAAGGAGCCTTTTCACTACTAGCTTCCCCCTTTTTCAGGGATAGCATCCGACACCTTGTTGGCGGGTCACCCACTTTCAACGGTGCGGTGGATAGTTTAAGCCCCTCAAGAAATTTAGTAAACATGCTTTCAACTTCGATCGTCATGGAGGTTTTCAATCTCTCCAAGGCCACATTGAACTCCTCACGAGAGACCGAAGTTCCCCCATCTCCCGTAGACGAGATCGGATTCACACCGGAGTGTTCCTCCACACCGTCTACGATATCAACCATACTCTTTGGACGGTAAAGTCCTTAATAAAGAGACGAGGCTCTGATACCAATTGAAAGGATCGATATGGTTGACTAGAGGGGGGTGAATAGGCAACTACCAATTTTTAGCTTTTCTTTACCAAATTAAACTTTGCATCAAAGTAGGTTGTCTAGATGTGCAACTAGGTGAGCAACCTATATGATGCAATAACAACAAGCATACAAGCAAGCCACTAGGGTAAAGGTAAGAGATAACCAAGAGTGGATCCGGTGGAGACGAGGATGTGTTACCGAAGTTCCTTCCTTTTGAGGGAAAGTACGTCTCCGTTGGAGCGGTGTGGAGGCACAATGCTCCCCAAGAAGCCACTAGGGCCACCGTATTCTCCTCACGCCCTCACACAATGCAAGATGCCGTGATTCCACTATTGGTGCCCTTGAAGGCGGCGACCGAACCTTTACAAACAAGGTTGGGGCAATCTCCACAACTTAATCGGAGGCTCCCAACAAGACCACGAAGCTTCACCACCATGGAATATGGCTCCAAGGTGACCTCAACCGTCTAGGGTGCTCAAACACCCAAGAGTAACAAGATCCACTAGGGATGAGTGGGGGAATCAAAAATCCCTTGGTGGAAGTGTAGATCGGGGCCTTCTCAACCACTCCCGAGCAAATCAACAAATTTGATTGGCTAGAGAGATAGATCGGGCGGAAATGAAGCTTGGAGTATTTAATGGAGCCTGAGCAATAAATGGAGCTTGGGGCAGGAAGAGGTAGGTGAGAAGGAAGAAGGGGACTCCCTTTTATAGTGGGGGCAACAATCCCGTTGCCCCCCACCAACCAGCCCCGCACAGGGCGGTACTACCGCTGAGGGGGGGCGGTACTACCGCCAGGACAGTGGTACTGCCGCCCCAGCCAGCGGTACTGCTGCACTGAGGAGACTAGTAGGGAACAGATCCAACTGTGGTACTACCGCGGTGGTAGGGCGGTACTACCGCTCCAAGAACGGTACTACCGCCACTACAACCGTGACTAGTGCCGCAAAACCCGACACGAGAAAAAGACCTCTCGAATCGAGGCGGTAGGAGCCAGACTGCCCAACGGTACTACGGTAGTGGGGTCAAGGGCGGTAGTACCGCTGTGGAGCGGTACTGCCGCTTGTGACCCTTCGGCCATAGTACCGCGGGCAGTGCGGTACTACCGCTGGAGTGAGAGAGAGAGGGAGAAGGGATCTCTCAAAGAAACTGAGGACCAGGCGGAGGTGCCAGGCCCCCAGCGGTACTACTGCTGTGGAGCCACGGCGGTACTGCCGCTTGTGGATTCTCAGTGGTACTACCGCTGGGTGTGCGGTACTGCCGCTTAGACCCAGACAGAACAAGGAAGAGAGGAGAGATCTCTTCAATGGACAGGAAAAGCTCGAAGGTGAGAAGCTGATGTGTACGTGATGATTCCACCCATGCAAAACCCCAGTGGACCCCCTCTTGATAGTACGGTGCCCTCTACGCAACTAGTCCACTGAGAAAGAAGCGAAAGAGCTACACCGTCTTGAAATACACTCCGAGGGGAAGAAAGCGTCTCGTGCCAGGGGAGAATCTGTGCATAATTCAAAGCACAAGATTAGTCCGCAAACATGTTGTCATCAATCACCAAAACTACCTTGAGAGAGATATGCCATAACAGAGATCACTTCAACCATTCAAAGCAGGGCATTGACAGAGTTTATTGCGGAATGGACGCCAACCCCTGACGAGGAAGCAACAGAAATAGCTCTCCCCGGCAAGGAATCACCCCAAGAATGGATTATGTAATTTGATGGTGCTTTTTCCCTACAAGGTGCGGGAGTTGGCGTGCTTCTTGTTGCCCCCTCCAGGAGCACCTGAAGTACGTCATTCAAAGCACTTTGTACGGGAAGAAGCCACCAATAATACAGCTGAGTATTAAGGGCTCCTTGCCTGGCTCAGGATTGTAGCAGAATTGGGAATCAATAAGCTGATCATTCGAGGAGATTCACAATTAGTGGTCAGACAAGTCAACAAGGATTACCAAAGCCCATTGATGGAAGCATACGTTGAGGAAGTAAGGAGGTTAGAGGAGCGCTTTGATGGGTTGCAAACAGAGCACGTACCCCGTGCGGAAAACAACATAGCTGATCACCAGTCAAAGTGTGCTGCGCAGAAGCTTTCTGTGGTTCCAGGAAGTTTTGTTCTCCACCTCTTTCAACCCTCCGTATCATCAACCTCAATGGACCGGTAAAGGAGGAAGTGGGACTATAGTAAGCCTCTCCCGATTGAGCCATCCGCTCCCGGCAGAGCCCCTGCCAGAAACAACTCCTCACAGCCTATCGGACCACCCCCTCCAGCCGGGCCTATGGACCCCACGAACGAGGCCGGTGCTCTCGCAGCCGGGGAGGTGCCGCTAGTCCTCATTGCCGAGCCACAGGCTCCAACTTGGGCAAGGCACATCATCCGCTTCCTCCAAATCGGAGAACTCCCCGGCGACCCAGATGAAGCTGAGAAAGTAGCCCGGAGGGCCAGTATGTATCAGTTTGTCGATGACACTCTCCGCAGAAGAAGGCCCAACGGTGTGAAATTGAAGTGTGTCTGCCGGGAGGACGGAAAGGAACTGCTGGCTGAGATTCACAAAGGAATGTGCGGATCACACATTGGATCAAGGGCATTAGTTGGGAAAGCATTCTGGCAAGGCTTATATTGGCCCATAGCCCTCCAAGATGCAGTTGAGCTCATCACGACATGTGAAGCCTGTCAGTTCCATTCCAAGAAAACACACCTGCCTGCCCAAGCACTTTAGACAATCCCTTTGTCATGGCCATTTTCGGACTGGGGGCTCGATATCCTCGGCCCCTTCCCCGAGCAATCGGGGGCTTTGAATTCTTGTTTGTTGCCATCGACAAGTTTACAAAGTGGCCGGAAGTGACTGCCGTGAAGAAGGTGACTGCTCAGTCAGCTATCAAGTTCTTGAAAGAATTGGTGTGTCGTTTCGGAGTTCCGGCAAGGATCATCATTGACAACGGCACCCAATTCACGAGCCACGCCTTCATTCAATATGTTCAAACCCTCAGATGCAAGATCTCATTTGCCTCTGTGGCACATCCCCGGAGCAATGCACAAGCTGAGAAGGCGAACACTAAAGTGCTTCATGGACTCATGACAAGGACTTTCGATATGCTACAGAAGCACGACAGACGCTGGATCGAGGAGCTGCCGGTAGTTCTCTGGTCCCTCAGAACGACACCTAATCGAGCTACCGGGCAGACTCCCTTCTCCCTGGTCTACGGGGCAGAAGCAGTTATCCCCACAAAACTCATTTACGGGTCTCCTCGGGTACTTCCCTACAATGAAGTAGCGCAAGATCAGCACCGGCGTGACGACGTTGTGCTACTCGAGGAGAACCATCTCTGGGCCGCTACGCATGCTGCACCCTATCAGCAAGCCCTGCATCGCTATCACAGCCGTAGGGTTCGTGCCCGGTGTTTTGACGAAGGTGACCTTGTCCTTAGGCGCGTTCAGTCCGCGAAGGGTACACACAAGTTATCACCGAAGTGGGAAGGCCCTTACCGAGTAGTACGAGTCTCCAGACCCAACACAGTCCGTCTAGAGACTGAAGATGGCATGATGTTCCAAAAATCATGGAACATTGAGCATCTCCGTAAGTTCTACCCATAAGGTGTAGAGGCTGCCGGGCCCTGCCCGGCAGCCACCCATTGTACATGGCATTGCCGAAGTTGCATGTAACCCCTTGTACAGGCCGGGGCAATGACCACGTGCAAGAGAAAATAAATAAGCGCTATAGGGGCCCCAACTAAGATTGCATGCATGCACAAGCACACCCAGATCATTGCATAAGCATTTCCTGAGCATTTGCATATGCATATAGATAGGATTGCATCCTGCTTTCATTCTCATCTGCATGAAGTTAGAGGTTCTTGTTGTGAACCTGACTTCGACAAAGGACTTGGAGATTGCACGGCATGGCGATCCCCGGCAAGCCAAACAGATGAGTTCACCTCTTGTCCATCAGTATTCTGTAAAGCTACAACTTTGCATGAGAAAACCTCGCCGCCCTCTTTGAAACTTAGGTGCTCCCATCCAGGACTCGAACGTTGCTTCGGTCAGGGTGGTCGCAGTGGCCTTTGGGAAAAAGGAGTTGGCGGGGGGCTGGTCCCTCTGTCTGTTCCCCAGCAGACGAAGTTCTCCGGCAGACAAAGAGGGTGCCGGCAGGATATCTTGTCGGGAAAAACTCATTTATTCTATTAAAGAGGCACTTTGCCTCTGCATGGACATACACATGCACAAATTCCCGACGAGATACATCTTTTTCATTCATATCCAGTTGCAAGTACAAGCATTACAAAATACAAAGATGGACTCGAGAGATTACATTATTTGAATTAAAATTTGGCGATTGTCGGCAGATTTGAGATTAAAAAGATAAAAACCCTATAACCCCACTTTTCCTTTCTCTGCTCCTTTTCCCAGGATGCTTAGACCCGAGGGAAAGGAGAATAAAAGAAGAGATTGAGGGAGGGCAGCGACGAAGGGACCAGCGGAGCAGTTATCCGCCATGGTCTGCGGGTGACGCACACCCAGGAGCTGCGCAAGGTGACGAGCAAGGCCTATCACCCCTCCCCGGATGGAAAGAGGAGAGGAGGAAAAGGGGGAAGGGGAGAGACGGTAGCGGCATCACCCACAACGGGTATACGCCGCTACCATCGCTCCAGCCGATCGGAAGGTGTGCCTCTCATCGACAATGACCCCAAGTCCTCCGGGAGGGGCAATGCTGGGATTACCAATGATCTCCATCTCCGCTTCCGGGCCAAGCTTCAAAGAAACCAAGAGGTTCACCACACCTAGGACCAAGCACACTCCTTGAGCGTCAGCACCAACATGAGGCAGCAATTGCTCCGAGCAGAAGCCCGGGGGCTAGCCCCGGGCCTTTCCCTTCAGCATTACCAAAAGAAGCAGAAAATCAGGAGAAGAGGAGGAAGAATGCAGGGATGAGTGACTCCGCCCTCCTCCGCTCCTCCCCTTTTATAGGCCGGGCGAGGAAGGGCGGCTGCTCCGTCAACAGGCAACCACCGCCCTCCCCCGCTAATTCAAGGCAGGCGGGCCCTCTCCAAGATGCTCTTCCGCACTACGCGCCTCCCTTACCTACCCCGTGCTATGCATGCGGCATACGTGGCTAAGGATAAGAGCGCGATGTGGGAAGAGTAATTTGGCGGTTTCTACCCCGTGCATTAAAGTCATTCACGGGCCATCACTGTCGCGGCCCCACCACTATTGGCTTTACACCACGCGCGGGGGAATCGAAAACCGCCCCAAGATCAAGACTAATGAAGCAGCAACGGAAAACTTCAAAGGGGCCAACCCCTTCAGCATCCCTACCTATGCACTTATTAGGCCCTACCCCGCCGATGCTCCGCAACGTGATCGGGGCAGGCCCAGGGGCTTCTGTCAGTGCAACATACTTCGGGTAAGTTGCCAAGAGACTTGAAGATCAAGATTGAAGCACCAGCTTGAACCAGAGGTCAAAAATCCAAGAGACTTGAAGAACCAACATGTAGCTCAGAGAGATCAGGATCGAGCCAAGGGAACAAGATATCGGCAAGAGAAGGGCCTCCCTCGCCGGGCAGGCGAGCCCGGCAAGGGGCCAGGCCACCACCTGAAGCAAGCAACCAAGACTCCCCGGCAGTGCCTGCCGGGGCTTGCGGGGCCTGAACCACCCCACCAACCGTGTGAATATGGCCCACGTCATCAATCAGTGCGGTGTCAAGCCGCAAGGTGATTAAGTGGCAGCATATGCCACATGGCAGCCATCTCCTACAGAAGAAACCCACAGGTGACACCCGTCCAGCAAGGTGTCAAGAGAATAGATGCGGAATTGGCGAGATAAGCCCGGCAGGCCTTGCCGGGCAGCTAGTGATGTGACACTGAGCGGTGCATTTAATGCTCCTTGCCAGCCCGCGGAGTTAGGTATGATGGCACTATTTGCTATCATATCAGTGGGTAATGACTATTTTGCCACTTTGGTAACCCCTTAATCTATAAAAGGAGGCCCATGGCAATCATAGGAGGGGGTTAGAGGGTTGGAAACTTGACAAACCCAAGCCACCATATACTTGTGGTCATCGTAGCCCCGAGGCAGGCCTTGCCGGGCAAGTGTACCACACGCCACCACATTCATTTCCAACATCAATCCACTAAAGCAGGAGTAGGGTCTTACGCCTCGCGGTGGCCTGAACCTGGGTAAATTGCTTGTGTGCTCTCTGTCGTGCTACCACGCGCTGGTTTGCTCTTTGTGCAACGCGACGTCCCCCGTCGAACCAGCAAGGGGTCGCCCGGTCCCATAGGTGGCCGCGGATACCCCGCGACAAGACGCCTCCAGCTTATGGCTACTCATTGGTAACCTTTTTTAACTTGGCATCCACCAAATTAGAGGATGTGGTACTTGATGCAGACACTCACATTGGTCGCGTAGCACGGCAAAGTGAGGTGTCAAATAACAGGCCTACAATATACTTACCAAATTGTGAAGGTTCACAGGCTAGTCAACATTCACATTAAACTAAGCTTCAGAAGATACGGTATGCATACTAACATTCAAAAGAACAAAAGTTCAACATGTTTATGCATCTCAATGATTCACCATACTATAACCAATACAAAGTTGTGAGAAGGTGTGGAAATAAAGAAAATCGATCAATGCTTCTCTGAGCAAAGGGCCTCCCTGTGCACGCATTAATTTCCTGGGCATGCTTGTTTCTTCTCAATGTTGCGAGCACTTTGAGCATGTTGGCAAATCCACTGCTAGCTGGCTGCCTCATCTTGCAATTGATGTCGACACATTTGCAGCAAACACATGAGGCAATAGAGATGACTCAACATCAGTCAATATTGTGCAGTTCCCCTGAAATCATCTTCATTGTCCTGAATCTGAAAAGATAGGAAAACAATAGCTATACTTAATTGGTGTTGCAAAATAGTAGCACATATCAATAGCTCGGCATGACAAAACACGATCAACTGGATGAAGGGGATACTGGCCTGCCTGAGGAAGATTATATATAATTTCATAAGTCCTTAGTTCATTTCCACCTCTGGTTGCACTACTTGTTTTCTCCTCCACACATGACAGGATCGTTCCGCACTGCAATCAGCAAGTCAACGTACGAATAAGCTTATTTCATCTTGCGGTGGTCATTGTAACTTGTTACGAATGTAGGAATACCTAGAGCACCATGAGGTTAGCTGACAATAGGTAGATGCAGCCATATAATTTTGTGTGGTGCTACCAAAATTGAGGTTTGTGCCCTTCCTGTTATGAGAATTCTTCTTGAAGTTGGTAGAATGTGTCAGCTTGTTCTTTGCATAAAACTTGCCTTTCCCCTGAGATTTGTTCTTGTTGTTTTGGGGCTTGTTAGGCTAGAAGTTTTTCTCGTGTACCACGTGAGCACTAGAAGCTCCCTTAGTGACCCGAGCACGTGTGTCTTTTTCTCTCGCCTTCTCTTCAAAATCAAGAGTGATAATGAGATCCGAAATGGAAAAATCATGTCTCTTGTTTTTCAGAGAAGTAGCAAAATTGTTCCACGAAGGTGGAAGCTTGGCAATGATGGTTCCAGGAAAAAAATTGTCCGGCAACACACACTTAAAGTACTCAAGTTTCTTAGCGAGTGATTGTATCTCATGAGTCTATTGAACAACAAAGTGATCATCAGTCATCTTGTAGTCACATAATTGTTCCATGACGTACAACTCGTTGCCAGTGCCTGAGGCCCCAAACGTGGCCTCGAGCGCAGCCCACATGTCTTTGCTGCTATGAAATGACATATATGAATCCACAATGGAATCGTTAAGAACACTCAGCAGGGCGGCTTTGAAGAGGGTATCCATGTTCTCAAAAGCTTCCTGTTGTGTAGGATTAGGATCGCCCTCAGGCTTACGCTTAGTGGCATCATAGTAGTACATGATCTGAAACCAATATACTGCTCTTGTGCACCACCTTTTATATTGCACCCCCTTAAAGGTAGGCGGCTTCAAAAGCGCAGCAAAACCACTCAAAGTAAATTGCTTATAATCAGGTTTTTGGATCGGATTGTTGAATATATGAGAAATTTACTATGAGATTTAATCTGAATCAACAATAAATAGATCATGACGAAAATTGCAAAGATCAAAGTAATGATGCGGACTAAACCAGGAGGACAAAATCACATATTGTACAGCGGAGCAGAATCGTTGTGGTTGATGTTGTCATGGATGAAGAGGTTACCGAGGTTGGGGAAGAAGGCTGTCGTTGAGGAAGTCGTCGCTGGCAGAAGCCGCAGGAGTGTGCTCCCCAAAAACCTGATCGCCCCTCTCCCATACAGGATCACGAAAGGCGGGCTTCGGAGGACTGTTGTCCCTTCTCGTGGTGCACACCGGAAGGAGGGATGGAGAAGAATTGTGTGGAGGTGCTATGATCTGGAATGGTGCGAAACCATATGATACAATGGTGGCTAGGGTAGAGCCTGTCAGGTTGGTCATGCGAGTAAGACCAAGTATAATAGTAGGCCTTTAGCCCAAACCTCACGTCCAAGTCAATAATAGCCCCACTATCCAAAAGAATCAGAAATGGATGAGTAATTAAGGCGTCCATTAATTATTAATTAATAACTTAATAAATTTTTCGACCAACAAAAATATAGACCACGTGCATAGCTTTTCTCCTTGGACAGACTCATTCCCGAAGATCGTGCGTGTAGGTTTCCTATTATCATGCTCATGCAAAAGCTAGAATATATCACATTATAAAGTGGTGCAACTCACACTCACCTAGCAGTATGGGACTAAACTTTAGTCCCACTCACACCACACTTAGAGCATGGTTAATAGTATAGCCAACATCCGGCTATATGAAGTTCACACATCATCTAGAGCAACCTAATAGCCTGCTAGTACAATAGTTAGTCCCTTTAGTATAATACTATATCATTAATACATGGGGCCTGTTTGGTTTACAGCCTAAGGTTGCCACGCATAACCTTAGTCGTGCCACAACATCTTAGGTGTTTGGTTCATTGCCACACTTGTGGCTTGCCACACTTTTGTAGCAACATGGTCCACATGTCATAGGCTCAATATTTTGCCAAATCTTGCCACTTGTGGTGATCATTTTGTTAGACACACCTTTTGTGGCAGCCACACTTTGCCTAAGCTTAGTTGTGGCAAAGTTAGTCACGAACCAAAAAGGCCCATGGCCCCACCTTTTATCTCACAAAGTATGTTGGAGCTCATGCTACAACCGGCTACAAGTTTATAGCCCGCTTCTCTTCTCTCTCCTCTTCTGAAACCAATATACCGCTCTTGTGCGCCACCTTTTATATTGCACCCCCTTAAAGGTAGGCGGCTTCAAAAGCACAGCAAAACCACTCGAAGTAAATTGCCTATAATCAGGTTTTTGGATTGGATTATTGAATATATGAGGAATTTACTATGAGATTTGATCCGAATCAACAATAAATAGATCATGACGACAATTGCAAAGATCAAAGTAATGATGTGGACTAAACCAGGAGGACAGAATCACATACTGTACAGCAAGAGCAGAACCGCTGTGGTTGATGTTGTCACTCATGTCGTTGATGAAGAGGTTACCAAGGTCGGGGAAGAAGGCTGTCATTGAGGAAGTCGTCGCTGGCAGTAGTCGCAGGAATGTGCTCCCCAAAAACCAGATCGCCCCTCGCCCATACAGGATCACAAAAGGCAGGGTTCGGAGGACTGTTGTCCCTTCTCATGGTGCACACTGGAAGGAGGGATGGAGAAGAATTGCGTGGTGGCTCTATGATCTGGAATGGTGTGAAACCATATGATACAGCGGCGGCTAGGGTAGAGCCTGTCAGGTCGATCGTGCGAGTAAGACCAAGTATAATAGTAGGCCTTTAGCCCAAACCCCACGTCGAAGTCAATAATATCCCCACTATCCAAAAGAATCAGAAACGGATGAGTAATTAAGGCGTTCGTTAATTATTAATTAATGACTTAATAAATTTTTCGACCAACAAAAATATAGACCACGTGCATAGCTTTTGTCCTTGGACAAACTCATTCCCGAAGAGCGCGCGTGTAGGTTTCCTATTATCATGCTCATGCAAATTCTATAATAGATCACATTATAAAGCGGTGCAACTCACACTCACCTAGAAGTATGGGACTAAACTTTAGTCCCATTCACACCACACTTAGAGCATGGTTAATAGTATAGCCAACATCCGGCTATATGAAGTTGACACATCATCTAGAGCAACCTAATAGCCTGCTAGTACAATAGTTAGTCCCTTTAGTATAATACTATATCATTAATACATGGGGCTTGTTTGGTTTACAGCCTAAGGTTGCCACGCCTAACCTTAGTCGTGCCACAACATCTTAGGTGTTTGGTTCATTGCCACACTTGTGGCTTGTCACACTTTTGTAGCAACATGGTCCACATGTCATAGGCTCAATCTTTTGCCAAATCTTGCCACTTGTGGTGGTCATTTTGTTAGCCACACTTTTTGTGGCAGCCACACTTTGCCTAAGCTTAGTTGTGGCAAAGTTAGTCACGAATCAAACAGGCCCATGGCCCCACCTTTTGTCTCACAAAGTATGTTGGAGCTTGTGCTACAACCGGCTACAAGTTTACTGCCCGCTTCTCTTCTCTCTCCTTCAACTAAGCACAAATACTATATTTAAATCCTTATAGCCTGCTTATGTCACCTAATTGTAGTACTTGATCTAAAGTTACCCTCCACTGTGTAGTCTGAAATGCTGGGCATGCAGCGGGCGGTGCCCTCGGTCGGCGCGCCACTTCAACGGCGGAAGCAGTGAGAGTTCGCGTCACCCTGACTTGCCATCAATGTGGAGCGGCGGGTTCAGCTGGCATCGGGTGGGAAGCGCGCGCGGGAGGGGGAGTGGGTTTTGGTGGGCCAAGAAGGTGAGAAGCCAACTTGGGATCGGCCCGGACGAGGAAATATCATGTTCTCCCATACTCACTAGTTTCATGCATATGACAATAGTCTATGTTACTATGTTCATAGTGCAAAGTAACATAGTAGTAATCTTATAGATGGCTTCATTTATTAGCTTGTAGACTCATCTTGTCTTGGGAAACGCTATGTTACAGTAACATATTATGTTACCACTTCTCATTAAGTACTTGCCACATAAGCAAAATTTTCTTGGAGTGCACTGAGTTACTCCCACTATGTAGAGGGCGTAGTAACCAAGCTTCTCATCGTTCTGCGAGTTGACAGGACACATCAAAGTAGTAGTTTTTTTCAAAATGTACATCAAAGTACCAGTGTAGTAGTCTCCAAAAAGGGCCGACCATGTCCATGGCTACCATCCCATCCCGTGCGTCGTCATTGAGTATGTGCACGATTCACGTGCCATTCAAGAAAAAAATGTGTATGTGCCATTGAAGAAAAAATAAATAAAAACAAACACGCCACCGCATCATGGTCGAAGTTTGATTCGTCCACGCGTGGTTCCTGACCCTCCACTAAGTGAACAACTACTAAACGCGTCAAATTATCACGTGAGCCACCTCTTCATCCAGAAATGAGCTCCATTGTGTACCCACGCGTGTGTGTTAGGGAATGAGGCACAGAGTACATGCGTCCGTGCATGCAATTTTTCTCTTCGTGCGTCCGTGCGTGCAATTTTTGTGGGTGATTCGTGCACGTACTCGGCCTATGTTAGTGACCGGTTGTGGGTCTCACTTATCTCTACATCTCAACATGTACATCTACATCTGCATCTACGTCTACACTACATCTACATCTACATCTACATCTACTACAGTACAACAAGTTTTAAACATGAGACCAGCCATTTTCTTGCATGACACGACAAGCCCGCATTGCTTCTTGCTCCTCGTCTCTCTCAAAGTGCGTCCGGCAGGAGATTTTGCCGTCGATTAAGGTCGGTTCTCTCACACTTGGTCCCACGTGTTATAAATCTAAAAAGAATACTCTGACCGGCCGACCATTGAAAGAAGTATATTTTTCACCCTCAAATGTAAGCTGATGGACAAATAACCCCCCAAAGTCAATTTTGGTATGATTTTTACCCTCAAATCTCTAAAACTGGGTATATCACCCCCTTGAGCGGTTTTAGTGTTCACATGTTAGAGTTTAGGTGGTTTTGATTGTTGACTAGGAGTTGACTAATTATTTACACTAATGAAATGGCTGTGTTGGTGTACTAGAGTAGGGGTACCCTAGTATCCCGAACTTGTGCACGGGCAGTCGCAGCATCCCGCGGCAAGGCTTGCCGGGTGACCGCCAAGGTCCTCCGTGGTTCCTTTGAAGCCATTGAAGGACAAAGTATCCAAGCCAAGGAGACAAGACCCTGGCAAGAGGAGCTTGCCGGGAAGGCCAACCAAGGCAAGGCGCTTCAGGAGACAAGACCCCGGCAAGAGGAGCTTGCCGGGAAGCCCAACCAAGGCATCTCAAGGAACTTGCCGCGACGCGCCACGCGTCCCGGCAAGGCCCGGTCAGCGACAAGCTCCCGGACGCGACAGGACAACGACCGCGGCAAGGCGCTTGCCGCGGCAAGCCACCACTCTGTGCCCGCGCTCTAGCACATCCACCAACGTGTCGCTTTGGGACCCTTCCAGGCGTACGTGGCGGGAGGCTGTGCAGCCAGCGGTGAGCGGTGGCAAGCGGCACTGACAAGATTGCCATCGTGGCGAGCGGTGGCGTCCCTGGCGGTCCCTTTTGCACTATTTAGGCGACGTAGACAGGCATTTAATGCCCTTGTCCCCTGCCGTCAGGGTTAGGTATGATACACTATAGCAGGTAGTTGTACCAACTGCAACACCTTTCCATTTTTACCCTTGTCTACGTTGCCACCTGTCGGTGACCCCTTGAGCATATAAAAGGAGGCCCATGCGCAACCTAAGGGAGGAAGAGAACACTCAGGCTCGGTCTCGTTAGCTGCTGGGGTGTACTGTAGCACTCCACGCTCCCAAGCAAGAACTCAATACAAACCACAAAGCAGGAGTAGGGTTTTACGCCTCCGTGCGGCCCGAACCTGGGTAAACCGCTCGTGTGCTTCGCCTCGATCCGCTCTTCGTGCGACCCTCGCCCCCGCCGAACCGAAAGGGACTCGGTCTGCCGGTCCCATAGGTGCTCGTGGAACCACCCCGACATCTTTGGCGCGCTAGGTAGGGGGTCTCGACGTTGTGTGAACCAGATCCGGCGTTCACACGAGCTAGATCTTCATCATCTTCATCGACATGCCACCGAAGAAGAAGGCTTCGGAGGCGGCTGCTCCGTCCGCGCCGAACCCACCACCGCCGGAGCAAACGGCTGATGGGGCAGACGCCGGCGGAAGAACGGGCGTCGACGAGGGAGCTCACGGTGCTGCCAGGTCCAAGGACAAGGCTGCGCTGCCCATCGGCGGCGTAGCCGGCTCCCACAACGACCGGGCGCACTCCAAGACCTCGGCGTCCGTACATGCACCGCGCCCATCTCAGGAGGCGCGGGACCGGCAGCGTCATGGTGCACATAGTACCATGCGTTTGCTGGACCAAGATCGAGCTGGTGGATCTCGGAGTGCTCAAGACTAGCATGCACGCCAAAATGCTGGCACGAGCGAGACACGGTCGCCTGGACGGGATACTGCTTCTTCTAACATAGTTAGAAGTCCGAGCATATCCCACTCCTCGCACCGTTCGCCACCGCCACCCGCCACTCCAACAGAAGCTTTGGCGCGAGCTCAACTGCTCCTGGACTACCCTCCAACGGCAGACAAGATCGACGACTGGAGGGCCACCATTCAGAGTCTCATCGGCTTCACCAACGGCGACACTCAATGGCAGCCGAGCATGTCACAGCCGCGGCAAGTCAGCCAGGCACGAGCCGGTGGCGACAAGACCAGTGGGGGTGCAACCACTGTGCACTCTCCGCCCCGAAGGCCAAGATCGCCGACTCGCCGGATCCACCTCGACAGCGACTCCACCGCGTCATCAGATCCACGAGCTCCTCGCGATCAGCGCCAAGTTCTTCACGAACGACAGCAAGAAGACGCTCGTACTCGCATCGAGCGCCGAAGAGAAGCGCGACGTCAATCGGACCAGCGCGCTGGGCCCTCTGTCGACATGCATGCGCCAGGGGAACCAGGCGACTTGCCGTACGCGGTAGGTTGCCCTGCGTTTACTCGTGAGCTACGGCAAGTCCAGTGGCCCAGCACGAAGAATTTCAAGCCAGACGTACCAGAGAAGTACGACGGCAAGTCACATCCGTCAGAGTTCCTCAGCATCTACACCATCACGGTGCAGGCTGCCGGGGGGCGGGACGACAAGATCCTTGCCAACTACTTCCCGCTGGTGCTCAAGCCCAACGTCAGGTCCTGGCTCATGCACTTGCCGGACGACTCCATATCCTCCTGGGCAGACCTATGCCATCAGTTTGTCGGCGCCTTTACAGGTGGCCACAAACCCCATGGCCAAGAGAGTGACCTTCATCTACTCGTCCAGAGGGAAGGAGAGCCCCTGCGCAAGTACATTCAGAGATTCAGCCGTGTACAGCACAACATCCCAGATGTCCACCCTGCCGCGGTCATCAGTGCGTTCCATCAGAACATGCGTAACAGGATGCGGGAGGAGATGGCGATGTGCAAGATCAGAGACGTCAGTGAGCTGTATGCCCTGGCCGACAAGTGTGCACGTGCTGAGGAAGGGAGGAAACTCCCCGGAGAGAATACAGGAGCAGTAGGATCTGACAGCGAGCATGCTGCCCCGGCAAAGAAAAACCGGCGGCGGAACAACAGGAAGAAGAAACGCCAAGATGTGCTAGTCATTGAGCAGTCCGGCAACGAAGGTGGCGACAAGAAAGCCAAAGCTGGTAGCTCCGGCAAGGAGATTGCCGCATGCACCAACTGCCAGACTGTGGCGGTCGCCGACAAGCAGGACGGCACCGACAAGCAGTACTGCAAGATCCACCGCACCAAGGGCCATGACCTCCAGAGCTGCAAGAAGGTCGAGCAGCTTGTCCAGCAGCAAAAGGCTGAGTACGAGCGACGCGACAAGGAGAGGGCCCGAGGAGGCGCTGGAGAATCCGGCAAGAAGCGCGTCGGCTGGGGAGGACGCCGCGGCAAGGCCAAGCAGCGGCAAGGAGACAGACCTCCCCGCGGCCGCGACAAGGATGAAGACGACGACGACGACGAAGACATGGACGATGTCGAGACCAGTGAGCAGGAGTTCTAGAAAGCCACAGAGGCCTTGTGCGTTGACGGTGGTGCTTCTCTGCATACTTTGCACCGCCAACTCAAGCAGTGGGTGCGGGAAGTCAATGCGGCAGAACCGCCTGTCGAGTCAAGCAAGCTTCTGAAATGGTCCAGCAGGCCTATCATCTTTGATATTGAGGACCACCCTGATCGCACAACTGCGGTCGGGTGCTTGCCGATGTTGGTTTCACCAACTATCCGCAACCTCAAAGTCACTAAGATGCTAGTTGACGGCGGGGCCGGCTTGAACCTGATCTCCTCCGCGGTACTCCAGAAACTCCAGATCCCTGACAGCGAGCTTGAAGAGACCGGCACATTCCAAGGAATCAACCCGGGAAGGAGCAAGCCGAAGGGGAAGGTCACGTTGCCAGTAACATTTGGCAGCGAGGTGAACTTCAGGACTGAGAGGGTCACTTTTGACGTTGCCGATTTTCCATTGCCTTACAATGGGATACTCGGCCGTCCAGCACTCGCCAAGTTCATGGCAGCCTCTCACTACGCATACAACATGCTGAAGATGCCAGGCCCGATAAGCGTCATCTCTGTCCCTGGCAACAAAAAGGATGCTCTTATCTGCGCCGACAAGATCTACCGGGAAGCGGCAGCCGCAACAGATCGTAAGTCACCTGCCATTGAAGCTCCCGGGAGGAAGAAGAAGACCAAGTCCGGCAAGAGTTCTGATGCCCACTCGGGCAAGCGCACCTCTTCGGAGTGCTGCGCTGCCGTCGAGGACGCACCATCGAGCTCCACCGGCAAGTGTAAGAAGACAATGGCAGCTCCGCCAGAGACCAAGAAGGTGTCCGCCAAGGAGGACGGCACTGGTGGTACCTTCACCATCGGTGCCACTCTCGACCCTAAATAGGAAAGCGCGCTCATTGCTTTCCTGCGGGCGAACGTCGACGTGTTTGCATGGCAACCATCTGACATCCCCGGTGTTCCCAGGAAAGTAATTGAGCACCATCTTGCCGTTTATCCTCATGCGCGGCCCGTCAAGCAGAAGGTCAGGAAGCAAGCAGTGGAGCGCCAAGAATTCATCGCAGAAGAGATCAAGAAGTTGGAAGCAGCAGGCCTTGTCAGAGGAGTGCTCCATCCTACGTGGTTGGCCAATCCTGTAGTCGTGCGCAAGGCGAACGGGAAATGGAGACTTTGTATCGACTTTACCGATGTTAACAAAGCTTGTCCCAAAGACCCATTTCCTTTGCCGCGCATTGACCAGATTGTTGACTCCACGGCCGGATGTGATTTGCTTTCATTTCTTGACGCATACTCAGGATACCATCAGATCTTCATGGCAGAAGAGGATGAGGAGAAGACCGCATTCATCACTCCATGTGGCACGTACTGTTTCAACGAGCACCTATGGGACCGGCGGACCATCCTGATCGGACAAATGTATTGTCGTGGGAGAGATCGTGGGTGGTTTCTTTATTCGGAAAGGCGGAACGTCCTCCCCTCCTATGAAACCCCCTACCTGGCGCGCCAAAGATGTCGGGGGACTAATCCATGAGCACCTATGGGACCGGCGGACCGAGTCCCTTTCGGTTCAGCGGGGGTGAGGGTCGCACGAAGAGCGGATCGAGGCGAAGCACATGAGCAGTTTACCCAGGTTCGAGCCGCACGGATGCGTAAAACCCTAATCCTGCTTTGCGGTTTGTATTGAGTTCTTGCTCGGGAGCGCGGAGTGCTATAGTAGACCCCAGCAGCTAACGAGACCGAGCATGAGTGTTTTTTCCCTCCCCTCTCTACGTTGCGCATGGGCCTCCTTTTATATGCTCAAGGGGTCACCGACAGGTGGCAACGTAGACAAGGGTAAAAATGGAAAGGTGTTGCGGTTGGTACAACTACCTGCTACAGTGTATCATACCTAACCCTGACGGCAGGGGACAAGGGCATTAAATGCCCGTCTGCGTTGCCTAAATAGTGCAAAAGGGACCGCCAGGGACGCCACCGCTCGCCACGATGGCAATATTGTCAGTGCCGCTTGCCACCGCGCACCGCTGGCTGCACAGCCTCCCGCCACGTACGCCTGGAAGGGTCCCAGAGCGACACGTTGGTGGATGTGCTGGAGCGCGGGCACAGAGTGGTGGCTTGCCGCGGCAAGCGCCTCGCCGCGGTCGTTGTCCTGTCACGTCCGGGAGCTTGTCGCTCACCGGGCCTTGCCGGGACGCGTGGCGCGTCGCGGCAAGTTCCTTGAGATGCCTTGGTTGGCCTTCCCGGCAAGCTCCTCTTGCCGGGGTCTTGTCTCCTTAAGCGCCTTGCCTTGGTTGGCCTTCCCGGCAAGCTCCTCTTGCCGGGGTCTTGTCTCCTTGGCTTGGATACTTTGTCCTTGAATGGCTTCAAAGGAACCACGGAGGACCTTGGCGGTCACCCGGCAAGCCTTGCCGCGGGATGCTGCGACTGCCCGTGCACAAGTTCGGGATACTAGGGTACCCCTACTCTAGTACACCGACAGGAGCCCCCGGGCCTGGGCCATACACGGTGCTGAGCGCTGTTGGGCCAGGCCCAAAACAGGGCACGGGCACGCGCGGCCTGGTGCTTGACGCTCGTGTGCTACTCTGTGACTGGGTAGTTACAAAGGTAGGTTTCGGGCTTTTCCAGACCCATGTTGCGAGACATGGCCGAGCAAGATGGGATTTGCCCCTCCGATCAGGAGAGATGTACTTCGGGCCCCTCGTGTGATCCAACCGGGATAAGCATGGCCATGCGACAAGGATTATGAGATAATCCGGTTTGTGGTCGGCATCACTGGAACGAGAAAGAGGTCGGGCTAGCACAAGGATGACAGACTCGTCTTGAGTCCGACAACATACATCGTGTGGCAAAAGGAATGGAAGTGTGATGTACATGTTTTCCAACCGGCTTCATTTTCTACTTGGTGGTTTGCATGCCTTGCTAGAGGCCGCTACCAGCTTAGCAGGTCGGAGGTGATCCGACCTGCGACCAAGCCGACTTGAACCTAAGGGGTCGCGTGCTTAAGGGAAGGAACCTGTGAGGCTAGATCGGAATCCACGAGTCAGATATCATCCTACTCGGACTCAGATCCCGGCCGAACAGATTTTGGGCTTTAGGGTCCATGCGAGGCCCAAGTGTTGAGCCCGAGACGAATGCCTATATAAAGTGAAGGTGCGGCACACTCATTCGATTGATCACTTCGGCGCTGTCACTAGGGTTTGCATGTGTTTCGAATAGACACCTCCACTCGTCGCCGGTTGTGTGATCGGACCTAGCAGTCTGCCACACGACGTTCCTCCTGCATGCGTAGATACCATTAGAGGCGGTGCACTTGCGCCGCTCTGGCGAACCTGTATGAGGGATCCGACGACTGGCTGTTCGAGGGAGATCGGACAAGGAGGAGATGAACCACATGGACGCGCTGCCCGAACTCTTCTTCCGCTGCATGGCACTGCGCGTCTAGTGGTAATGATCTGTGATCCATTCCCATAGCATGTTCCTGGTTGTTCTGCGCATAGGAAAATTTTAATTTGCAGTCGATGCACCCTACCTTCGAATCCAACAAGCAGTTGAACCGAACAAGTCTAACTTGTTTCTAGTGGGTACATTGACGTGGCATCGAAAGGGTGTGATAGCTGACTCTAGCAAAATAATTGACTACCACATTGGCATACATGAGCATGGGGCCCACTTGTCAGCGTCCTGGATGCAGGATGGAACGCAAGACAAAATGGAGCGTGGAAGGGTGCGGATCGATTGGCTCACGTGTGATGACCACTGGAGCAATCCACTCATATTGTACTACGTTAAAAAATTCGTGCAAACACACATAGTTATACGGTGAGTAGGTGACCGTGCGCTTGGCTCTTCACCTCTTCCGAAAGTCAAACAATGATGATGGTACTACAGTATAGATACTTTTGGCAATCTGACATCGAATGAACTGTTGCACGTCCATCGCATGTATTAAGTGTACTATCATAAAGCAAAAGCTTCTCCTCGTCCTGCAAGCCACTGCGCGCGCGTGAGCGAGGGAAAGGTCGTACTAGTAGTAAGCAAAGCTTCTCTTAGGTTGTGAGTAGACCGGACACATCAAAAGTAGTGCATTAGTCTCCAAAAAGGGTTGACCATGTCCATGGCTACCATCCCGTGCTCCGTCATTCAGTGTGTGCTTCTTGTCGTTCTACGAGTTAATCGGACACATCAAAGTTAATACGTATTTAGTACTCTCTCCAAAAAGGGCCGACCATATCCATGGCTACCATCCCGTGCTTCGTCATTGAGTACATGCACTATTCACGTGCCACCGAGGAGGAAAAATATTGCATAGTACTAGGTGCCATCGTAGTGCACGACTCACTTATGCACTGCTTATCTCCATTTTCTTGCATGACACGGGCACCTTGATGCTAGATGTCACGCATGTTGGCAAAAGGATGAACAAAGCTCATGTCAAAAAAAGAGTGGAAGAACATAGATTGCCGACGACCGAGAAGGAGCAAGGAACCTCATGGTGGAGCATCTGCACTCATAATATTTTATATTATTCAGCGATACAAAATCAACCAATCATCTCCACAATAGACCGGAAGAGTACGAAACACGGCAGCCTAGTGTAGATACATCATACATGGCCAACCCACACTATCACCATATTCCTTGGCCTCCGTGCGACACCTAGCTCTAGTAATCCACCAGCCTGTATCGCTTCTTGCTCCTCGTCTCTCTCAAAGTGGGCAGGCTGGCGTTTTTGCCGTCTATTGAGGTCGGTTAACTCATCATATGTTAGCGACTCTTGGGTGGGTTAGTTTTTTTGGTGGATTTGGTGCAACTTGCTCCAATTTAACCCTCATGTTTGGATACTCGCATTAAGCCCTATATACATGGACAGACGGAGTACATGATACTAGCAAACGGTCACCATTAGTAGTAGTTCATTGGTTGGTTTCAATTTTTGATTCAGTTGTTGTGCTGCTATTGTCCAATATTCGCATGTGGTTGTTTCTAGAATAAAAAAGGAGCTAGTACTTACTATGGGAAAGGTGAAGTGATGGTTGCTTCGCCCGAGCAACTTATTACTCTGGGAATATGGGAGTACCACTGGATTCAATGAACAGAGAAATGATGGTTGCTTCGTCTGAGCAACTTACTGTGGCGAAGGTGGAGCTCTGTGATTTGACTGCTCACTAGTCATTACTATTGCGGTGCAACGACCAGGGTGAATATTTCCCTGCAGTTGTGCACTCAATATTGTTGCATGGCAGGTGGAGCCGGATGAAGGATGTCCCACATGTCGGTGAAATGAAGTTGAATTGTTTCTGGCATTGCTATCAATCCTTTGGGATTTGTTTATATGTATGCATAATTTTAATGAAATTGTACTGTGATGCTATGAAGGTTTCAACTTTGGTTCCCGCAGGAAAAAACAGGTTTCAACTTAGGATTCATGTGTCCTCTTACCTCAAAATTATCTTGTTACAACATTCCATCAAATACAAATGAAACTACCATGGCTACTAATGCATCTCAATGGTTCACAGGTCAACGCCAATATTCACATCACAACTGAAGACAAAGTTGTGAGAAGGTGTACAAATAAAGAAAATATATAATTGATCGACACTATTCGTAGGCATGGCTCCATTTCCTGGGCACAGTGTTCATTGGTTGGCCACTAGTTTCACCCAGCTCTGTAGCCAAAAAAGAGGTGTATGGAGGACATCACAATCTGGTCATTTTGTGCAGCTCCACTAAATTCGAGATGACCATCCCTGTTTGCAAAGATATCCAGTCGGTGTGATTACAATAATAGTGGTACTAGATGATGAAACATAACACACACAAATAGAAGCCGATCACCTCTGCGATCTCTCTTTAGGACTAACTACTTGTTGGAGAAGATTAGGCACAGAGTTGGATGAGGAGGATAGCAAAACCAATCTCCCTTTCTGTAGTGCCACAGAAATGTAAAAACGTTGCCCGTGTGACATTTTGGCGGAACATCACAAAACACTCTTAAGAAAAAAGTGATTTGTGCAGTTCACCAAAAGGTCACAATAGCAACAAGGTGAAATAGATAGCCCTGTTTGCAAAGGGGGGTAGAAAGGAAACAATTACTGCCCAATAACACGAGTTGAAGACACATACACCAACAAAAAAGAAGCATATTCCATGTAATAAGGGAAAGATAGCAGCATGGTGGTTTATCAAAAATGATTTGAGGACAATATTGCAAGATGGAAAGTACGTCGGCCGAGACACGTTTTCAGCAAACAACTAAAGAAGATCCACATGCAGGATTTTCCACATGCAGCAACATGGGAAGATGGGCAGTGGAGCAAGGCCGGAGGAAGCTGTACCTGAGGGTCGTCGGGATGTAACTAGGAGGAAACCGGTGGCCGGGATCTGCCCATACTGCGGCAGCGAGCAACTGGCGAAGGCCCTACTGCGCCGGAGCTTGGTCAAAGTGAACGGAGGGTACCGCAGATCGGGATGTGCTGCCTCAACGTCGTCGAATGAAGAAACAATGCACATCCTCCCTTTCTGCCGGCGAATGGGATGCGGCCGGATCACTGACCAACGGTGAGAGAGAGAGTCCACCGCCGCCTTGTGTGAGATGGTGTGACAAGAGACAAACCCCGGCAGGCAGGCTCCGTTGTATATAGTGGAGTGGATTTTTCTTTTTTCCGACGACAATTGTTTTATATTCTGTATGTGCCATTGAGGAATATAACTTTATTTAATACTAACGCATCAAGTCAAACTTTGTTCCGTCTACGCGTAGTACACGACTCTCCTTCGAGTAAACAACCGCTACACGCGTCAGATTATTACGTGGGCTGCCTTTTTGTACAGAAACGAACTCAACCATGTACCCGCGCGGGTGTGGCCAGGAACAAGATGTGAGTATGTGTGTCATGCGTGCACCTCTTCTTTAGGCGCAGGTACATACGTGGGTGGGTGTGAGAGAGATGGTTTGTGCGAAACAGAGGCAATGTGCCAATGATATCTCAAACAAAAAAATGTAACATATGCAACGTGTGTGAAACAGAGTCATGGATATATCATATATAGAGGAAGCGATCGACGAGAAGAGAGTGGAGGGATCATCGGCGTGAGATGTCGATAGAATCAAAAACAGGAACGAAGTGTGTGGCTGCGCGATCGATAAGGAGTGTCGTCGAATTTGTGTTTGCCCACGTCAAAGATACAGGGTGGCTGGCCTACTGGAACTTGAGAGGGTAGAGGTGTAGTTTTTCTCTGTGGCATGGATACCTACCTACAACGTTCGACTATCGGTTTGTGTTGGTGGGAGGGGGCAGAGACCTAACTATAGAGAGGTAGATCGACTAGTATATGTGTGGAGAAGGAGAGAGACCTAGATATGTACTGAGGGAGATCAATCGGCATCCATGATATGTGTATCAAAGGAATAAGGTTGGGAGAAAGACAAAGGTAGAGTGTCAGAGGGTTGGTGGTGGAGTGGCTTCTCACAAATGGTGGGAGAGGCCTGCTAGACAAATGGAGGGTACGAGTGCAATATCAATAAGAGAGGGCCGGGGATGTCTGCCTGTCCATGCACGTGTGTGAGAGAGATGGGTCGGGAGGTATGCAAGGATGATGAGGGGGGACGATATGGTTGTGGTAAGCATACTGTAGGATCGGAAGTATGTCTAGAGGGGGGGTGATTAGACTACTTGACCAAATAAAAACTTAACCTTTTCCCAATTTTAGTTCTTGGCAGATTTTAGCTAATTTAGGACAAGTCAAGCAATCGTCACATAATTCAAGCAAGCATGCAAAGAGTATATAGGCAGCGGAAAGTAAAGCATGCAACTTGCGAGAATGTAAAGGGAAGGGTTTGGAGAATTCAAACGCTATTGGAGACACGGATGTTTTTCCCGTGGTTCGGATAGGTGGTGCTATCCTACATCCACGTTGATGGAGACTTCAACCCATGAAGGGTAACGGTTGCACGAGTCCACACAGGGCTCCACCCAAGGGCAACGGTTGCGCGAGTCCACACAGGGCTCCACCCACGAAGGGTCCACGAAGAAGCAACCACCCACAAAGGGTCCACGAAGAAGCAACCTTGTCTATCCCACCATGGCCATCGCCCACACAGGACTTGCCTCACTAGCGGTATATCTTCACGAAGTAGGCGATCTCCTTGCCCTTACAAACTCCTTGGTTCAACTCCACAATCTTGTCGGAGGCTCCCAAGTGACACCTAGCCAATCTAGGAGACACCACTCTCCAAGAAGTAACAAATGGTGTGTAGGTAATGAACTCCTTGCTCTTGTGCTTCAAATGATAGTCTCCCCAACACTCAACTCTCTCTCATAGGATTTGGATTTGGTGGAAAGAGGGTTTGAGTGGAAAGCAACTTGGGAAGGCTAGAGATCAAGATTCATATGGTAGGAATGGAATGTCTTGGTCTCAACACATGAGTAGGTGGTTCTTTCTCAGAACATATGAGTTGGAATGGTGTGTGTGTTCTGATGGATCTCTCATCGAATGAGAAGGAGGTGGAGGGGTATATATAGCCTCCACACAAAATCCAACCGTTACACAGTTTTCCAATCTCGGTGGGACCGAATCAATAAGCTCGGTCGGACCAAAAATATAAACCTAGTGACCGTTAGTGATTTTCGGTGGGACTAACATGCAACTCGGTAGGACCGATATGGTTAGGGTTTGGGCAAAACGTAATCTCGGTGAGACCGAATTTGGTAATTCGCTAACCAGAGAGTTGGTCAGGCAAACTCGGTGGGACCGATTTTCTCTTTCGGTGAGACCGAGTGGAACTCGGTGAGACCGAAAAGTTACAAAGGGGAAACACTGAGTTTACATTGCAATCTCGGTGGGACCGATTCGCTCTTTCGGTAAGACCGAAAAGTTACGAAAGGGAAACAGAGAGTTTGCAACCCCATCTCGATGAGACCGAGATCCTTATCGGTAGAACCGAATTGCTAGGGTTTGGCAGTGGCTAATGACAAGTGAAACTCGATGGTGCCGGATAGGAAGAATTGGTAGGACCGAGTTTGGCTTAGGGTTTAGGTCATATGTGGATATGGGAAAGTAGTTGAGGGTTTTGGAGCATATCACTAAGCACATGAAGCAAGTGGCTCATTAAGCAACACCTCATCCCTCCTTGATAGTATTGGCTTTTCCTATGGACTCAATGTGATCTTGGATCACTAAAATATAAAATGAAGAGTCTTGAGCTTTTGAGCTTGAGCCAATCCTTTGTCCTTAGCATTTTGAGGGTTCCACTTTCACATCCATGCCATGCCAATCATTGAGCTTTCCTGAAATAATCATCTTGGAATAGCATTAGCTCAATGAGCTATATGTTGTTATGAATTACCAAAACCACCTAGGGATAGTTGCACTTTCAATCTCCCCCTTTTTGGTAATTGATGACAACATATAGATCAAAGCTTCGACAAATGATAATAAGCATGAAATATATCGTTGCTTTGAGAAGTATGTGATAAGTAAGAGCTCCCCCTAAATTTGTGCATATTTAAAATTTGCTTTGGACTGCAAATGCACAAAGAGTTAGAGTCATGGGTTACTCTTCCATGTCACATACATCTTGGTGGAGCGCTCAAAATGATAAGAATGAAATACATGCACTCATCACCAAGAATAATGAATGATCACAAGATAGATAAGATAATAGCATTAAGCAAGCATTAAGTGTAGCTTATGATCAAACACATGATCATCAATGTCTCACGAATAATAACGTAGTATCTCAAGCACTCAAAAGCAAACATGTTCGAAAAACCACCAAATAAAGCAAGAGAGAAAAGCAACACTCTCTCTCTCTCGAAGCCTATGATCTATACATCTTCTCCCCCTTTGGCAACAAGTTACCAAAAAGTTCCTAGAAAATTCATAGCACTAGATCGACGCTCAGGCTTGATCTTCTGGTGGTGGTGGAGTCCGGATCACTCCAAGGATGAAGGCTTCGGTAGATGCTGAAGTAGTCGCTGGAGTTGGAGCTGAAGTAGATGCTGGAGCTGGTGGAATTGAGGCTGTAGCTGGTGCTGAAGTGGTGGCTCTGGTGTCAGCAACTGGCACGGCAGATGACCTCGGGCCTCGTGGCACTCTGGCAAAGGTATGAGTGGTAGTCCTGCCTCTCCTCTCCTGCATGTCCTCCTGGAGCTGCTCCACTGCAGACTGAACTTCTGTTACCTTGACATCCAAGTCATAGAACTTCTGTTCCATGATTCTCTCTAGGCTCTGCTGATTCTGAGTGAGAGTGGCCAGACTTTGCTCAATCCTCAGCGTGGATGCAATCAAGTAACCAAGCTGCTCTTGTTTAGTCTTCAAGAAGTATTCAGATGCCTCCTCTTGGGTAGGCATCTTGGCAGCTTTCTCCTTCCTTGCCTTCTCCTTCTTTGCAAATGCTTGGGCAGATGATGGCTCGTTCTCAGTCATGACAACTTGATTGTCCTCGAAATCTGGACGGATGGGCAAATGTTCCTTGTCCAATAAATATATGCCCGTGCCCATCTTGGAGTTGATGAGCTCCTGAATCTGAGGGGCATATCCGCAGCTCCTCTTCTGGTCTGATGCAGTCCTCTTGATAGTTTCCACTATGAGGCTCATCACCTTGAACTTCTGAGGCACATCAAACACATGTAGCAAGTTGATAGCATGGCCTCTGATCATCTTGTGATCTCCAGACTTGGGCAGTAAGGTGTGCCTTAGTATCCAATTGATCGTCGGGAGTCCTGACAGAAGGTAATGCACAGAGCCAAACTTGAAGGTGTCAAGAGCTTCATTGGGAATTTCCTTGTACATATTGGACATGGAGTTGTGGTCCATCTTCTTCTTGGCATAGATATTCGAGTCTTCATCTTGCTCCTTTAGGGCATTAATGATCTGTGCCCACTCAGCCACTATAGATTGGTACCTTGTACCCTCAGACATCCATGTGATCCTCCCATCTGGATAAAAGTGAGTCGTGGAGTAGAACTGCATGATAAGCTCCTCGTTCCACTTTGTGAGCTTCTGCCCAACAAAGTCGGCTACTCCACACGCTATGAAGCTGTCTTGCACTCCAGGATAGTGCTCCTCATTGTCCTTGATGTATGTCCAATCAACCCAACGCATATCACACACAATGGGCTTCTTATCTAACAGCACAGTCTCGTAGAAATCCTGCTGCTCCTTGGTGTGAAACCTGTAGTCCACGGCAGTCCTTCTCCTTGAAGCATACGGGTCTGCTTCTCTCCACTTTCTCAGCCCTGAATCTCTCCTGAGCTTCATGTCCTCACCCACAGGATGAGCATCGTTGTGGTCTGGGATCTTGGGCTTTAGCTTTCTCAGGACATTTTCTTCTTCTTCTTCAGCAACAGTCTCAGGCACTGGGGCCTTGTTCTTTTCAACTGCAGGAATGCTCCTTGTATTCCTCTTTGGTTTTGGCTTGGAGGCAGCTTTGGGTTTAGATGCAGTAGCCCCTGACCTTATGGCATCACCCATTAGCTTGGGTGCCTTGGGCGCTGGTGCAGCTACCTCCTCTTCCTCTTCTTCTTCCATGATGGAAGCTTTTCCAAGCACTCTAGCCACAGTATTCTTCACCCTTTCCTTTCTTTTCTTGCCCTCAGCTGCAACTGGCTCTTGGGGAGTGGGCTTCTCAGTTGAGGCTCTAGCCTTTGACATGGGCTGCCTTCCTGCTGGCCTTTTGATTTTCAGACCTGGCTTAGTGCCTTGAGCTGGCTCAATTCTCTTGGAAGTGGCCTCTTCCTCTGCCACATAGTCCTCATCTTCAGAGTCTGAAGTTTTCTTCTTCCTTTGTCTCATGGCAGCCTTCGGCAAATTGCTAGGAGTGCTCCTGCTGCCTTCATCAGATGAACTGGAGGGACTAGTGCCCTCACTCATCACCACTTGCTGCTCTGACATATTTTGGCTATCACTTTGATCAGACATCCTGCAAACTGACTGCTGACCCTGTGAATAGATTATAGATGAGGTAGAAAGGATGAGCATCACAAAATGCAGAGATTTTTGCAAAAAGAATGATCCAAAAACTTAGTTTTAGTTTCCTACTGAAATCATCTTGGATCTACCGATTTTCAAACTCGGTGATACCAAAGCAGTTTTGGAACCTAAACTAGTGAACTCGGTAGGACCGAGTCACAGTTCGGTGGCACCGAGACTGCTAGGGTTTCACTGATTTCAAAAATCGGTCACACCGATAAGTAATTCTCGGTCAGACCGAGTCTCACTTGTGCAATGGCATAAGCCAAATCGGTGGGACCGAGTTTTTCAACTCGGTGGGTCCAAGATGGTTTTGGCGGAAACCTAAACCTAGAATTTTCGAATCAAACCTAATCTACGGGCGTTTTGACTGGATAGAAGTTTCTCAAACATGGCAAGAATCAATATGATCACAATGTGCTAGGAATCAGATTGAGGAATAGCACAGAGATCAAGTCCATACCCTAGTTCGGCAGGGACTTGCTACGGTGGCAACGGTGGGGCAGAATTCCCGTTGACGGCGACGGATACCAGCGACTGGAGGCTACTGGCGGCGAGAAGACGATCCGGAGACCTCGAGGGAAGAGCAGGCTATCGCGCGGGCGAAGGGGTTCGGAGAAATTTCCAAATTTTGCCCATGACTATATATAGCCCGACCCTGTCGGTGTGACTGAGTGGAACGACTCGGTGGCACCGAGATTCATAACTGCGTGCAGTTACTGAAACTCGATGTGACCGAAAAGTTCAAATTAGTTGCACCGAGATCGAAAACCTAGATCAACTTAATGATCTCGGTAGGACCGAAAGTGGAGTATCGGTCAGACCGAGAATCATAAAGAGGTTTTGGAAGTTTAAGTCTATGACGAATCGGGGACTCCGAGCGCTCCTCACACAGAGTGGTTCAAATCTGACTTGATCAAATTTTGTGATGCAGCATGAATAGAGTTTGAGACGAGAAAAGCATAGATAGCTAGAGGAGGTTCTTAGGCATTATTGTCCATCCACTTGGCAAAAAGAAATAAAACCGAACAATCAAAACAACAAGTGGATGTCCTCGAACGAGTAAAATATGCAACCAGCATGCTCACACAATAAGATGGCAAATGAAATATGTGGCAAGGCATGCACAACCAATACTAGCATCTATCAAGCAATTTGCGATGACTGGGTCATCTATGTATGAGTATATTGACTTAGGAGTCAAGTGAGAACACTTGATCATAGGTCATACTCATCGTTTAAGCCCAAGTGGGGTTACCACTTTTACATAAAGCATTGTTGCGTTCACATCTTTAGAGTTGCTTTAGCTCAAGTCTTAGAGTAAAGCTCCCCCTAGATGTGATATCCCCCCCTAAGAGGGATGAACTAACCTTGGGTTTTGTCGATGATGACTTCATGTAGGTATTGAAGATCTGGATGCTCAATGTTGATGTAGATCTCTTGGAGCTATCCATTTGAGTGAATTGCACTTTCAATACCTACATGGGTTAGTCCCACAAGGAACAAACAAGGATATCCATAGACATAGAGTGATGCACACAAAAGATGATGTCCATGAAAACTTTTAGGTTACCTTGTCCCTTGTCTTACCAACAAGAGGGTTTTGACTCCTTGAACTAGTGCAAGATGTGGAAGTTGATTGCACTTGTTCTTGCCAAAATGATAAGAGTGAAGTATGTTGGCGGAGTCACCCTCAAGAACTCTCTAGTTCTTCTTCTTTTTGATCCACATCATCTTGATGGGAATCCTTGGAGTTGTAGTCGTACTTGATGAAGTGGAGCTTGAAGTAGTCTTGGGAATCCACTTGACTAAGGTCTTCGGAGCTTCTTCAAATGCATCAATTTCCTCTTGAAGCTTGTCCTTGCCTTTTTGCTTGTAGTCTTGTGGTGGAAGATCATCTTGAGCTTGTGTCCCCTTGAAAGAAGTATCATACTTCTCTTGTTGAGGGACAAACTTTGTCTTGGGGTATTGATCTTCTTCCCACTCAACTCCATTGGCATTGAACTTTTGTTCAAAACCAACACCTTGATTCTTTCGGTGCATTCCTTACTTGCGCACAATTTCCTCGAATTGCTTACTCCCGGCAAGGCTTTTGTACACTCCTTTCTCTATAATTCCCTTCAATAAACTATTTTCTTGCTCAAGTGTAACTTGGCTAAGAGAATCATTAGTGGAATCAAGAGAACTACTAGAAGCAACAATATTGGATTTAACATGATCATTGTTACTACTAGAGGAAGAATCTTTCTTGTTAGACTTGACTTGAGGCATGTAAGTGGATAAGAGTAAACACTTGGCAATGTAAGAAGAACTTTTCTTGCGGAGATCATCATTGATTGCTTTTAAGAACTCATGCTCTTGCTCAAGATTGAGCTTTTCAAAGCGTAATTTCTCATGAGCTCTTAAAAGTTCTTGATGATCTTCGAAGATAGTGTCATGAGCTAACTTAAGAGTTTTTAGTTCTTTAGTTAGAGCCTCAATCTTCTCCTTATCATTGTCATTCGTTTTATCTTGATTAGCATGTTTAATTGACACTTCATCATAGTATTCATCACTAGAGTTGTCAACAAGCAAATCATCACCTAACAAGTCATCTTCATCACTATTGAAATCAACATACTCGGGGTGTGTTACCTTAGGACCTTTGGTCATGAAGCATCTTCCAATTCCTTCATTTGGTGAGTCAAATATGTCGTAGGAGTTGGTTGACACAAGTGCTAGACCGGCAACACCTTCATCTTGAGTATCTTCGGAGTCGGAGTGATAACTTTTCTCGGAGTGGCTGTCGGAGTCGGAGCCGGATACCCATTCACCAACATGAGCTTGATGTTTTCGTCTTATGTAGCTCCTTGATGATTTTTCCTTCCTTTCCGAATCCTTGCTTCTCCGTGAGTATCTTCGTTCATAATGATCATCTCTACTCCTTCTCTCTCTTGGTGGTGATCCTTTGCTTCTTCTTTTTGGAGAATCTTCCCTTCTCTTGTAGGGAGCCGTACACTCATTGGAATAGTGTCTGGGTCTTCCACAATTGTAACAGTTTCGCTCTCTACTAGAAGATCTTTTGTCATTGTAGAAGCTTCTATCTTTGCTTCTACTCTTGTAGAACTTGTTGAAGTTCCTCACCATTAAGCTCAATTCTTCATTGAAGTCTTGTTTCTCACTCGATGATGTAGGGGCTTCACATGAGGCTTTATAGGCACCACTTGATTTGTTGTGAAGTTCCTCTTTATCCTTAAGTGACATATCATGAGCAACAATTCTTCGAATCACCTCCGTTGGCTTGAGATCTTTGTAATTTGGCATCATTTGGATCAATGTGCACACGGTATCATATCTTCCATCCAAGGCTCTTAGAATCTTATTTATGATGAATCTATCGGTCATCTCTTCACTTCCTAAGCCGGCAATCTCATTTGTGATGAGAGCAAGCCTAGAGTACATCTCAGCGACACCTTCACCATCCTTCATCTTGAACTTGTCAAGTTGGCTTTGAAGTACATCCAACTTGGATTCCTTGACGGAGTCGGTACCTTCATGCATATCAATCAAAGTGTCCCAAATTTCCTTTGCATTCTCAAGGCGGCTGATCTTGTTGAATTCTTCGGGGCACAATCCGTTGAAGAGAATATCACAAGCTTGAGCATTGTATTGCAACATCTTCAACTCATCCGCGGTAGCTTCACGGTTTGGTTCTCTCCCGTCAAAGAAGTCACCTTGCAAACCAACACACACAATAGCCCAAACGGCAGGGTTATGTCCAAGAATATGCATTTTCATTTTATGCTTCCAACTAGCAAAGTTAGTACCATCAAAGTAAGGACCCCTACGGTGATAATTTCCCTCGCTAGATGCCACACTCTCCTAGGTTGTGAAACCAAGGCTATGACCACCAAAAGCTATGGAGATCAAAGCAAATGGAGACCAAAGCTCTGATACTACTTGTAGGATCGGAAGTATGTCTAGAGGGGGGGTGATTAGACTACTTGACCAAATAAAAACTTAACCTTTTCCCAATTTTAGTTCTTGGCAGATTTTAGCTAATTTAGGACAAGTCAAGCAAACGTCACATAATTCAAGCAAGCATGCAAAGAGTATATAGGCAGAGGAAAGTAAAGCATGCAACTCGCGAGAATGTAAAGGGAAGGGTTTGGAGAATTCAAACGCTATTGGAGACACAGATGTTTTTCCCGTGGTTCGGATAGGTGGTGCTATCCTACATCCACGTTGATGGAGACTTCAACCCACGAAGGGTAACGGTTGCGCGAGTCCACATAGGGCTCCACCCAAGGGCAACGGTTGCACAAGTCCACACAGGGCTCCACCCACGAAGGGTCCACGAAGAAGCAACCACCCACAAAGGGTCCACGAAGAAGAAACCTTGTCCATCCCACCATGGCCATCGCCCACACAGGACTTGCCTCACTAGCGGTAGATCTTCACGAAGTAGGCGATCTCCTTGCCCTTACAAACTCCTTGGTTCAACTCCACAATCTTGTCGGAGGCTCCCAAGTGACACCTAGCCAATCTAGGAGACACCACTCTCCAAGAAGTAACAAATGGTGTGTAGGTAATGAACTCCTTGCTCTTGTGCTTCAAATGATAGTCTCCCCAACACTCAACTCTCTCTCATAGGATTTGGATTTGGTGGAAAGAGGGTTTGAGTGGAAAGCAACTTGGTAAGGCTAGAGATCAAGATTCATATGGTAGGAATGGAATGTCTTGGTCTCAACACATGAGTAGGTGGTTCTTTCTCAGAACATATGAGTTGGAATGGTGTGTGTGTTCTGATGGCTCTCTCATCAAATGAGAAGGAGGTGGAGGGGTATATATAGCCTCCACACAAAATCCAACCATTACACAGTTTTCCAATCTCGGTGGGACCGAATCAATAAGCTCGGTCGGACCGAAAATGTAAACCTAGTGACCGTTAGTGATTTTCGGTGGGACTGACATGCAACTCGGTAGGACCGATATGGTTAGGGTTTGGGCATAACGTAATCTCGGTGAGACCGATTACACAAACTCGGTGAGACCAAATTTGGTAATTAGCTAACCAGAGAGTTGGTCAGGCAAACTCGGTGGGACCGATTTGCTCTTTCGGTGAGACCGAGTGGAACTCGGTGAGACCGAAAAGTTACAAAGGGGAAACACTGAGTTTACATTGCAATCTCGGTGGGACCGATTCGCTCTTTCGGTAAGACCGAAAAGTTACGAAAGGGAAACAGAGAGTTTGCAACCCCATCTCGGTGAGACCGAGATCCTTATCGGTAGAACCGAATTGCTAGGGTTTGGCAGTGGCTAATGACAAGTGAAACTCGGTGGTGCCGGATAGGAAGAATCGGTAGGACCGAGCTTGGCTTAGGGTTTAGGTCATATGTGGATATGGGAAAGTAGTTGAGGGTTTTGGAGCATATCACTAAGCACATGAAGCAAGAGGCTCATTAAGCAACACCTCATCCCTCCTTGATAGTATTGGCTTTTCCTATGGACTCAATGTGATCTTGGATCACTAAAATATAAAATGAAGAGTCTTGAGCTTTTGAGCTTGAGCCAATCCTTTGTCCTTAGCATTTTGAGGGTTCCACTTTCACATCCATGCCATGCCAATCATTGAGCTTTCCTGAAATAATCATCTTGGAATAGCATTAGCTCAATGAGCTATATGTTGTTATGAATTACCAAAACCACCTAGGGATAGTTGCACTTTCACATATGTAACTACATAGGAAGATCAACCACCGTGTGTCCGAGAAAGGGAGAGACATAACTAGTGAGGTAAATCTATCGGTGCGTGGGGAAAACGAATTATAGTCGACCTAGATATATGTAGGGAGATCGGTACGTATACATGCATCCATGTTTTAGAAGCAAATAAGGTCCGGAAAGACGGATAGGGGGAGAGGTTTATGTATGGAACATGGTTTATATTATGAATATCTAGTTAGTACATCAAATGTACTATTATTTGGAATCAACATCAAGTGTATTCAAAAAAATGAATTCGACTTCATATAGTACACATAGTTCATATCTATCTCTATATTAATCATGTGGTGTGTTGTTAAGGTAATACACGAATGATGGTTGAAGTTGGCAACAATCATGATTGTAGATTCTTACTCAAATAGAGGAACGAATTCAAATTTAGTTCGAATTGCAGCGGTAGTATAGACATTTGGAGTCCACTAAAATGTTGGTATTAGTAGGTTACATGCATTATACAGCCAGCGAAAAAATTTAATTGGACATAACATGGATTCATAACTTTGAATAGCATTTGTATAGTAAAATGGGACAAGACTCTCTCTTTGTGTGGTGTGAATAGTTTTGTTTTTTCGTTTTTTCGCTGAGGGAAGTGCGAATTGATTTGGTACGTACAAGTAAAATATTACACGTTAGGCTTGTCCCTAAAGTTAAACCCGCGCCTTGTTATATCCTGAAAATTCAGGTATCGTGCTCCCAGAACTCGCGCCTTGCTATCCCAAAATTACAACGCGCGCAAAAACTCCCTCCAGCTGCCAAATCCCAACACGCGAAATCCCCCTTCTAACCCTGAGCTGAAAGAGCCGCTAGTTCAAATCGGTGGGGCTACTTTTGTAACCCACCCTACATTTTGGACAAGTGCGTCCCTAAGTCACGGTTCCCCCTCCCATCACCTCATTTTCGCCATTCGAAATCCCAGGCTGCCATAACCTCTCTGCTCCAGCCATGAAACCCCACCCCCCTCCATCCGCCACCTCACCGCTACCTAGCTGGAGCCTCTTCCCCGACGACATCGTCCAACGCAACAGCTCGACGTCCCTCATCCACCTCCCCGGATGAGGATTCGTCGTCCATCTCGTCGTCCCGCCGGTTCAGCCGCCCCATCCTCCACCTCCAAGGAGCTGCTCTGATGATTGCCTCATCTATCATGGCTGCTCCATCCCCACAGCGCCGCCTTAACTTGCTCCACCGGAACCGCAACATCCTCACTGACTCCTCGGATGAAGCCGAGGCCTACTCGGCACCACCAAAGAGGTTGTACACTCATCGCATTGCACCTTCTCCTTAACTCGACCTCCCGGCACCGATGGTGCTCCATCCCGCACCCCCATGGCGCGGCTACCTCGAAGCTGGTGGCACGCGCGACATCTCCATGGTGGCTCTCCCCCAGTGCGAGGCCCCTTCGGCGGCGGCGGCCATACCAGTCGGTTCTGCTACTGCTGCTCCGGCTCTCGCTCGCACTGCTGCTACTGCTCCGGCTCTCGCTCGCTCGCGCTGCTACTGCTGCTGCTGCTCTACCCCTCGCTCGTGCTGCTGCTCTGCTCTGATTTAGCTACACTTCAAGAATCAAATTTTGGGTCAGTCAATTTTCAGGGGGTGGGGGGGCTCGCCGGAGTTAAGGAAGAACCAGCCGCATCGGGGAGGGGGGCTCACCGAAGAGGTACCCCACTATCTATCTTAGGGTTCAGGGTGGGGGCGGTGGTCGCCGGCGGTGGGCGGCGCGGTGGTGCGGCGGTGGCATGGAGATCGCCGGAGAAAAAGCTCATCGCGGGGGGGGGGGGGGCTAGAAGGCTGGCCAGGGCGGCGGCGGACCAGCGGTGGCGAGTGGTTTCGGGGCGGCGAGGGAGCGCCGTCAGCCCCGGGCGGCGGGGACCGGTGGTGGCTGGCGGCTCAGGGGGTGCAGGTTGAAGATGAACTGCAGGCCCTCCCTAAACTGCATGTGAAGTGCCTCTCTACTACCATTGCGTTCAGTTTTGACAGTAACATTCAGATTCCACAGTAAATTTCAGTTTCGACAATTAAGTTCAGAGTCAACAGTTTTTACCTCATCTGTTGTAGTCAGGTGGTTTTTGGTGATGTAAATTTTACATCTATCACTTTTTGGTAATGTATTTTACATCATCTATTGGAGATGCTATTAGAATCCCACTTGAGATTAATGATGTTGGTCTTGTGTTGCTTCAGCCTTGACCTCTTATGGCTCGCCGGAGCTGCTCCAACGACGGAACGATCCATCACAACAGAGCAGTGCCCTGGACGCCGTCTACAGATTCCTCAGATCTTCCTCCACACCTTCGACAGCCACCTCTGCTTCAACTTCCTCAGCGACTAACGCAATGATGTTGAGGTTGACACAGCTACGGCAAAGAGGTTGTACACTTGTCGCATCACTTATTACTCTACATTCATGTCGATCCATTAGGGCTATTTTGGTACAACGGAAAAACATAGCAATAGGAAATTTTCCTATGGCACTCTACTATTCAATTATTCATGCATTTTGTTGAAAGGAATGGAGCAAAACATCCACCTGGACCTACTTTTCAAAATCCTATGCATGAAAACAAGACCAAGTGCATTAGTGGCAGAATAACATTCTAACTGTACACACTTTCATATGGATTCACTTTATTTGGCCATGTTTCTTTGCATTCCTTTGCTCCTCCAATTCCTGTGAACCAAACACCCAAGTTGACAGAAATCCTGTGTTTACAAATGATCTATTTCCCATGTGCATTCCTATCCTATTCCGGTTTTTTTCCTATCCCTGCATTTTTAGAATCATGCAAGCCAAATGAGCCCTTACAAAATTACTTCAGTTACAGGTACGTGTCGAAGAAAACTTTGTGTGGTTTGTCCTGCTCCTGCCGCGACATCGTCCACCTCACCCGAGCTTCTCCATCGGCAGAAGCATCCACCAAACCACACATCACGAATCCTGACCATCTTTCGCCGCCTCGGATCTCCTTCCCTGCTATCGGCACCCACCGCAACGGCATCACCATCATCGACTCAGCAGATGAACCTGAGGAGTACACAGGTACACAAGAGAGGTCGCACTCTTTTGTTTCTGCTTATGTTATGCATTGCTTAAAATCACCTGGTACTTTATCGTCCTGTTCACCTCTTAGACTCCAAGTCAGGTCCAAAATAATGTTCAAACTTGAGTTCTGAATTAGTTGTGGGGCGCATATCGAGGCAACAATGAATAGTATCTCTGTCTAATATCTGGTTCACCTAGGGTATGCCTATGTTGTTCATCTTGGGTAGGAAACAAATAGTAAAGCAATCATCATCTGTCTTTTTATTAAATTAAAGCAATCATCAGCCTGCTATCATTATTTTTGGATCCAACCACTCGTTGTTACCATCACTCTAGATTTCTGCATGCTATCCTTACATAATCTCACCATATTTTTTTCGTATGCATGTCAAATATTGTACACAGTCATGTTGAACATGTAGAGAAAAAGAGAAGAGCTTTGCGCGGAAATACAATGTCATGCAGACATCGCTCCATGGTGGGTTCAATGGCAAACCCCCCACCCCTCTCTAGATTGTAATCCAGAGGAAGATATCTGTTCTGAGGTGGATTCAGACACAGCTGACCACTCCTATTCATTGTTGAGGAAATCGTTAACTGGTAGCTGCTCGGTCGGCTAGTGAGTAGGGGATTAATAGGCTAATCGGCAAGTTAATCGGCCATTTAATCAATTAATCGGATGATTTATCAGGTAATCGGCTACTCGGGGACCCTATGAGTAGGGATTAATCGGCAAGTTAACTGGTTAATCGGATGAATTCTTGAACAGGGCTCCTATTTACCCCCCAAGGTGTTTGCTCTAACTTGGCATGATGATGTTAGTCATATCATGCATATGTTGCCTTGCAGTGCCTACTTTCGACATCATATATGTCATCTGCTTAGATTACACACGTTCTGTAATGACACCTGTTTAGTTTCTATATCTTATATAGGAATTATGCAGTCTCATGTCTTTTAGCCAACCATAATATATGTGAAATGTGCAATGCCATCCTGTTTAACCAGGCATCATATATTTGAATGATATCTTGCCCATTCTTTTTTTCATTACATTTCCATTTGTTAACGATGTTTGTACATTAAACTACTCTTCCTGTGAATCATCCATTTGAGTGGATGATGGAAAATTTTGGAGTGCAAACAAGGCCTTCAGAGCAGATAGTGCTACCTGTCGAAGCAGATATCTTGTTGGGTCCCGATAGCTCCTCAGAGATGGATTCAGAGACAGATGACCAGTCCTATTCCCCCACCAAGGTGTATGCTCTAACTTGACATGGTTATACTGCTCATATCATGCATATGGTGTCTTGCATTGCATAGTTTAGACATCATACACACAATATTCAACACCATGTTCTTAGTTCAGACATCATATATGTGAATGCCCTCTGCTTAGCATATAAATCACATATGTGAATTAAATCGTGCGATCCTGATTACTTAGATAACATGTATGTGAATCATGCGACCCTGTTTAGTTATTCATCATATCTTTGAATTATGTTATGCTATGCTATCCAGTTTAGATAGACATCATATATGTGAAATTATGTCATGCTATCCATTTTAGTTAAACAATATACATGTCAACTATTCCATGCCCTATTTTTTTCCACACTATCTATTTCATCTGTCTCTCATACAATGTTTGTACATTCAGCTATGCTTCCTGTTTATCAGCCATTTGAATTGGAGCGGGTGATGCCAGTATCTAACGGAGTAAAAACACGGTCTTCAAATAAAACAGTGCTACCACTTGGTAGAGATAGCACCCCGGTTGTACATGCATGAGAACCAGCCCTACCACACATAACCCAGACTCTCGCATATTGTACAGCTACTGCGATGGACAGAGAACCAGCTTCACCCAATCTAACCCCAACCCCACCAGATAGTAACCCAGTTCCTGTTGACACAGCACCATCTCCACCACAGAGCTCCCAAACAAGAGCAGTTGGTAAGGCAGATCTAGCACCCAAAGCGCCAGTACTACCATGGCGAAGGCCAACTCTAGCAGTTAGTACACCTATTCCTGTGGAGGAAGCACAGCCAGCCAGTCGTAGTTTAGCATCTATCGCATTTGATGTTGTTAAATCCTATGTGTGTATCTTCCCATCATGGAAATATTATACTCAAGATGAAAGAAAATGCCAGTTGCAGGTGTTTGTCAAGAATTTATGTGTAAGTAATGTTATTCATGGCAATTACTTTGCTTTGTCCCATACATTCTACCTCCATTATGGTTATAATACATCAAAATTTCCCATTTTTCTCTACAGAGAAGGACCGATTTGGAAACTCGGGATGAGGTAACCTGTGCTAATACCTCTGCTATCTTCAAGAATGCTTGGTGGCAGTATCGGAATTACCTGAAGAAAACGTACTTCACTGGCAAAGAAACTCATCAAATTCCCTTACGTTCTCCTGAGAAACATTTACTGGTCGATGACTCAGAACGCCTTGTTCTGTACTGGTCCCGAACCAAGAATGTGGTAAGGTCTATGAGCTCATTTTCTAGTTTTAAGTACTATATTCTTGCGTCTTATTGTACTCTGTTCATGCAGAACAAGTGCTTAAACCTGAAGAACAAATGTTCTCATTTAAGATTCCATTGCTATCATGCATACTGCTTTGCTCTTGTATCACTGTATTTACTCATACAAACTTATTTTTAAATTGAAGGATCCAATCGAAACTCCAATGGCACAACAGGTATGTTTACGCATGTTTCTTTAATAGGTTTGCTCTTATAAATAGCTCTGTTGATTTCAATTTCAATTGTGTATACAGTTGACTTCTCATATCATGCACATTACTAGCATCAAAACAGAGCTGATAGTGTTGTTATACATGTTGACCCGTTGTACCCATCTGAAATCTTGGTGTGTCGTGTAGTTTCCCACGCTTTGTATTCTTTCACTGTTGCTTTGTCTTGAACTGATATGATTTGAACCATGTCACTATTTTGATTTGGCAAGATAATGCAGTGACCATAGGACATGGATATATGTTTGTTTGATGCTTTTATTATGTACTACTTGGCAATGGAAGACTTGGTAGTTTAATCATGTCCACCTTACTAATGAACTGGTTCACCGAAATGAGTTTCATATACTAGTACATGCTAAACCTATTATGTGTCTGCTTGTTTCTTCTTTTTAGAATGCTGACAGAATATTGGGGAAGAGTGCCTTATTAAGCAATGGTAAAGGAAGTAATGCAGATAAGTTTCAGGATAGTGAGACATCCTTGTTGGTCCCCAACAAAGCTGATAAAACAGCTAAGGAAAACTATCTTGAAGACAGTGAGACAACCCCAAAGTCCAGTCTTGGTTTAGTGTTCGAGTTACTAGCCACTACCGCTTGCACAAGCTATTCAAACTCACTGTCTGAATCAGTTCGGTTTCTTGAGTCTCAACTACAAGCTGAAAGACATCGATCAGCCGTGCTGCGACAAGAAGTGGAAGGACTGTGGAAGTCCCTGGAGCATTCAGATGCATACTTTCTGGTGCAACAACAAGCATTGGAGGATTTTAGCACCAAATAGGACAAAGCTAATAAGTTTGCTAAGCTTATTGCCAGCATGGTGGATACCCAGGATAACGTTTCTTGAGCTATTCAGAAGTTGTTTCAGTTATGGACTTGTTTTGCTACCACATTTATTTGCACTGGTGGCCAATTTAGATGGCCAGTGTATGTAATATATTGCTTTGTTCCCTATATTTGCACTGGTGGTGAACTTTGATGCCCATTGGATGTAATATGTGTGATAGCCGTAATAGCCTAGCGTTGGTTGCTTGCTTATTTATTTCCTATTGTCTTGTTTAGTTGTTTCCTTGTAGTCACTGTAGTTCTTTTTCCGCATTTTTCTAGTGGCCACAATAAACTAGGCCACAATAACCATGACAACACACGGACTATTGTGAGCATGGTCCTGCTACCTGTTGTAGTGACCATGGCCCTCCACGGGCTGTACATCCATGGGCCTTCCACGAGCCGTAGGATCCATGGGCCTTCTACGGGCCATAGGATCCATGGGCCTTCTACAGGTCGTCTCATCTATGGGCCTTCTATGGGCCGTATAATCGTTTCGCCAAACATGGATCGTACTATTCATGGACCAATGACGGACCGCAAAATGGGCCGTAAATGGGCTAGAGTGGAAATCGTCTATTTTATGGCCCGAACATAACGGGTCGTTAATAGGCCGTAACTGATGACGCTACGAAAACATCCCAATGTGTTAACGGGCCACAAACAGACCGACTGTAACCACGGACTGAATTTGGCCCACAAGCTAAACATGCCAGTAATGGTCCATAAGTAATCCAATTCTGGAAATGAGCCCAAGAATAAATGGGCCCTTAGAAGGCCGAAAGTTAACACGGGCTAGAAACGGCCGACGGACTAATGGGTCATTAATGGGTATAAAGTGATACACTATTCATTATGGGCCTGTTTCACCACAGGCCGTTAATGGGCCAAGAGTTACAAAGGGCCTCATATGGGCAGAAAGATGTCATGGGCCGTACATGGGTCGGAAGTTACAACGGGCTAGAATCATACTGGATGGCACAGATGATGCTACTAGGCCTAATTCGGATAAGCCGTAATGGGTCATGACCTAGCGGGTTGTGAATGGGCTATATGCGAACATGCCGTTAACAGGCTTTTCGTGGGCCGGCCCGCTACCTATTTAAACAAGTCAAAGGGCCGGCCTCTGCACCGAAATGGGCCTCTGTTCGGTCTAATGAGTGGATGACATCTGTCCTAACGGTGAGGCGACACATGGTTCCTCTAGCCATTGAGAATTTTACACGTGGAAAATCCCCATTGGTTCGGGCTGTTAACGGGTTATCGGATCCAAACCAGAACCCGATAGCTTAACGGAGACCCATTACGGTGGATGCCACATGTCGGTTACCCTTGAAGAAAGCAATTCTATGACGCGTAATTTATCGTCATGGAAGTGGACACTTCTGTGATGATAATTTTGGTAATGTCATGGAACACTTCTACAACAGCACAGGTATGACTCCTGATTCTGTCATAGAATCGTCATGGATGTACATGCATGGCAGAAAACGTGACCTACTGTGACAAACACGTATCATCATGGAAGTGTATTTTTTTGGTAGTAAATTGCCTCATCAAGTTCTACTTTCCTCCCACTCACTTCTTTCGAGAGAAACTCTCCTTCTCTAGAAAGGATCCATTCTTAGCAACAAAGATCTTGCCTTCGGATCTGTGGTAGAAGGTGTACCCAACAGTTTCTTTTGGGTATCCTATGAAGACGCACTTCTCCGATTTGTGTTCGAGCTTTGAATCTTTTTCACATAAGCATCGCAACCCCAAACTTTAAGAAACAACAGCTTAGGTTTCTTGCCAAACCATAGTTCATACGGTGTCGTCTCAACGGATTTAGATGGTGCCCTATTTAACATGAATTCAGTTGTCTCTGATGCATAACCCAAAATGATAGTGGTAAGTCGGTAAGAGACATCATAGATCGCATGATATCTAATAAAGTACGGTTACGATGTTCGGACACACCATTAGGCTGTGGTGTTCCAGGTGGCGTGAGTTGTGAAACTATTCCACATTGTTTTAAATGAAGACCAAACTCGTAACTCAAATATTCGCCTCCGCGATCAGATCATAGAAACTTTATTTTCTTGTTACGATGATTTTCCACTTCACTCTGAAATTCTTTGAACTTTTCAAATGTTTCAGACTTGTGTTTCATTAAGTATATATACCCATATCTGCTTAAATCATCTATGAAGGTCAGAAAATAACGATACCCGCCGCGAGCCTCAACACTCATTGCACCGCATACATCAATATGTATTATTTCCAATAAGTCATTGGTTCACTCCATTGTTCCTGAGAATGGAGTTTTAGTCATCTTGCCCATGAGGCATGGTTCGCAAGTATAAAATGATTCATAATCAAGTGATTACAACAGCCCATCTGTATGGAGTTTCTGCATGCGCTTTACACCAATATGACCTAAACGGTAGTGCCACAAATATGTTGCACTATCATTATCAACTTTGCATCTTTTGGCATCAATATTATGAATATGTGTATCACTACGATCGAGATTCAATAAACCATTTACATTGGGTGTATGACCAAAATGAATAATTGTATCGCAACAAACATGATCCAATCATATTCATGCTCAACGCAAACACCAAATAACATTTATTTAGGCCCAACACTAATCCCGTGTTGAGGAACGTAGTATTTCAAAAAAAATCCTACGATCACGCAAGATCTACGTAGGAGAGTATATCAACGAGCGGGGAGAGTGTGTCCATGTACCCTCGTAGACCGAAAGCGAAAGCGTTAAGTAACGCGGTTGATGTAGTTGAACGTCTTCGTGATCCAACCTATCAAGTACCGGACGCACGGCACCTCCGCGATCTGCACACGTTCATCTCGGTGACGTCCCTCGTGCTCTTGATCCAGCTGAGGCCGAGGGAGAGTTTCATCAGCACGACGGCGTGATGACGGTGATGATGAAGTTACCAATGCAGGGCTTCACCTAAGCACTACAACAATATGCCCGAGGTGGAAATCTGCAGAGGGGCACCGCACATGGCTAAGACAACTGTCAACTTGTGTGTTCTAGGGTGCCCCCTGCCCCCGTATATAAAGGAGCAAGGGGGAGGCCGGTCGGCCCTCATAGGGCGCGCCCCAAGTAGGATTCCTACTAGGAATCCCATTCCTAGTAGGTTTCCAACAAGGGAAGAGAGGGGGAAGTAAGGAGAGGGAGAGAGGGAGAGGAAAAGAGGGGGGAGCCCCCCTCCTAGTCCAATTCAGAATCCTCAAGGGGGGCGTGCGGCCAGCCCTAGGGCTCCTCCTCTCTCTCTCTCACAAAGCCCATGTTGGCCCATTAGTTCCCCCGGGGTTTCCGATAACCCCACGGCACTCCGATATTTATCCGGTAACCCCCGGAACTCATCTGGTGTCCAAATAACATCGTCCAATATATCAATCTTTATGTCTTGACCATTTAGAGACTCCTCGTCATGTCCGTGATCACATCCGGGACACTAAACTACCTTTGGTACATCAAAACACATAAACTCATAATACCGATCGTCATCGAACGTTAAGCGTGCGGACCCTATGGGTTCGAGAACTATGTAGACATGACCGAGACTCACTTCCGGTCAATAAGCAATAGTGGAACCTGGATGCTGATATTGGTTCCTACATATTCTACGAAGATCTTTATCGGTCAAACCGCATAACAACATACGTTGTTCCCTTTGTCATTGGTATGTTACTTGCCCGAGATTCGATCGTCGGTATCATCATACCTAGTTCAATCTCGTTACTGGCAAGTATCTTTAATCGTTCTATAATGCATCATCCCGTAACTAACTCATTAGTCACATTGCTTGCAAGGCTTATAGTGATGTGCATTACCGAGAGGGCCCAGAGATACCTCTCCGACAATTAGAGTGACCAATCCTAATCTTGATCTATGCCAAATCTACAAACACCATCGGAGGCACCTGTAGAGCATCTTTATAATCACCCAGTTATGTTGTGACGTTTGATAGCACACTAAGTGTTCCTCCGGTATTCGGGAGTTGCATAATCTCATAGTCATAGGAACATGTATAAGTTATGAAGAAAGCAATAGCAATAAACTAAACGATCATAGTTCTAAGCTAACGGATGGGTCAAGTCAATCACATCATTCTCTAATGATGTGATCCCGTTCATCAAATGACAACTCTTGTCCATGGTTAGGAAACTTAACCATATTTGATTAACGAGCTAGTCAAGTAGAGGCATACTAGTGACACTTTGTTTGCCTATGTATTCACACATGTACTAAGTTTTCGGTTAATACAATTCTAGCATTAATAATAAACATTTATCATGATATAAGGAAATATAAATAACAACTTTATTTGTAACATCCCAAATTTTCAATTTGGAATGTTATACATAGGTCATCATATGCATATCATATTTTTATTTGCATCTCGTTTGCGATCCTAGAAATCCTAAGCAACTCAAGGACCCACAGAGAGACTTGGGGATTTCACTATTTTCATATTTGAATTTTTCTCAAATTTGAAAAGAGGACCACTTTCGTTTTAGAAAATTTCTCTCCAAAATATTTCCAATATAAAAATAAAAGAGAGGAGATAAAAGGACTTCTCAAAAACAAAAGAAATATTGGAGGAAAAATATTAAAACCCAATAAATATTTTATTTGAGATTTTATTTGAATTAGAAAATATGCATTTTTCAAAATTGCATTTTTAGGCCAGAAAAATGTTCACTTTTTTCTAAATATTTTATTTAGACAATAAAAATTGTTTTTAGCATTTTTTTTTATATTTATTTAGGATTTTCTTCAGCGGAATTGTTTTTTTAATGTTTCGCGGACCGAACTGGGTCGAAGCCAAGCCGGCCCAGCTGCGCGCCGACCTAGGAGCCGGCTCAGTTCAAGAGACTGAGGCCGTCCCAAGGCCCGAGGCCGCCTCAACCCCAAACCGTCGCCGCTGCCAGCCCGCCTCGTGACGCGTGCTGCCTTGAATTGGCGGCGCCGCCGCGCCAACATCGCCGAAGTTCGACGCCGGCTGGTTTTTTTCGGTTCTTCATCGGTTTTTCCGGTAAACCCTAGATCTAGATCTAGATCTGGGTTTTTTTCGTGGTTTGGTTTTTCTTGGTTTTCTGCCGGTTAGGTCGGTTTTTCTCGGTTTAGAGCTATTTTGCGAATGTTCGTTCGTTTAGATCTTATAACGAACAAATTCGTTCATTAGTCTCTCTTAGCGGACGTTCGTCCGATAGATTATTTTCTTTTTATTTTAATTTTGTCCAGGGACCTATCCACGAATACTTTTATCACATATTAGCCCCTGATCTTCAAACCCTCGCAACTTTTCAACCGTTTGTCCAAATCCAGTGAAACCAACGCCAAAATCTTCATCTTGAAGCCCTATTTCAAGTTAATCAACTTGAACATGGTTTTGATAATTAAAAATTTGGTTTCAAGCAGATTTGAATTTGAATTTCTTTTGATCATAGTTTGAGTTTCATAACTCCAATTTGATTGATTCTTTTTGCAAATAGAAGCTCTTCAGTTGAACTTTCAGTTTGGACTCTCTTATTTGAGTTTTACCCTTGCATCTATGCTTGAGTGCTTATGTATGCTATTGTTTGTTTGCGATAGAATTTCTGGAGTGCGAAGCGTGCTACTACGAGTCTCTAGGGTTTGCAGATCGTCAGCAAGGCAAGTAACACTTTGATCATACCCCTTTATCACCCAGTTTTTATGCATTAGTTCCAATCCTCAAATATTGCATGAGTAGGATCTCTTAACATGTGGGTATTGGAAGTAGATGATGAGGTAAAACCTATTGCCCTTTTATTATCAAACCCTGGGAGTTACTTCTACGTTATGCTTATACTGATATGCTATGCTCGTAGACGTGGATTGGTTGAGTGTATCCGTGACAGATGTGAGAGTTGTTAATTAACAGTCAACTTAAGGTGGCTACTTAAATACACATCTGGGTGGATTGGTTGCGGGCACCTGGAGAATCCAGTGTTGTCCTAGGATATCCTGGAGTACCCGTGTGATCATCCTATGGTTCGCCACCCAGGCTCAAAGGGATCACAAGATTATTCATGCTAGAAACTTCCGTGTGCAGCCACAAGCCATTATGGGCTCTGGCATAGTTGAGTATGTTGTGTGACCTCTTTCAGTGGTAGGCTAGCAGATGTAGGGGAAAGTAGGTGTAACTGTCTACCCAGAGTAAAGAGTAAATGCTTCCGAAAGACTGTGTCTCGGTCATCCGTTTCTCAAACACCATGTAGTGCGAGAAATCCAACGGAGGAGATCGATTCTTGTGGGGAAAAGTGCGCAAACCTCTGCAGAGTGTACAAACTAATCATGGTTAGCTGTGTCCCCGGTTATGGACATCTTGAGTATCTGGTTCTTGAATTACCATGTTGATCTCATCATTCTAAATTAATTTTTTGGGTTATTAATACTGTTTAATTGGGATTGAGTTGGAGGAACCTTCTCAATGTTTATCAACTACCATGATAGTTAAACTAAATATATTCCTTTGTTGTAGGAAAAAATTGGCTTTTCGCAAAAACATTATAACCTTAGAGCCTCCACCAGCCAAATATGCATATAGTTGTAGCATTTACCTGTTCATTGCTCTACTGTGTTATATTGCCAGCATATTCCATGTGCTGACCCGTTTTCGGGCTGCAACGTATTATGTTGCAGACTTTTCAGACGAAGAGTAAGGTGCGCTAGGTCGTTGTCGTGCACTCAGTTATGCCGTTGGAGTTGATGGACTCACTTTATCTTCCAAGCCTTCCACTGTTATCGTATTTAGATGACCTTAAGCCATATTATTGTAATAATTACTCTCTTATGAGTTATTCGATGTAATAAGTGTGTGATTGCAAATCTGTTATAAATCCTTCAAGTACTGTGTCTGTCAGCATTACCGATCCAGGGATGACACTTATGCATAGAGATTTGACTGTTTGAGGTTAGATCGCTACAAGATGGTATCAGAGCCAGGCTGATTGTAGGACACGACCACTAAGATAAGCCATAGGACACTCTACTCATTTCTGACTCCTCTCCATTTTCCACTCTATAGATGGCAGACCCAAGGAACAAGTTTGCTCAACCGGATGAAGAAACACCCTTTGGACGACACTTGAAGGAAGTCACTAGGTACCTGAACATTGAAATATCAAGCTTCACCGGGACCTACACCGCCACTTTACCAGAAGAGGAGCCTTGGATGATTCGAGTTCAAGTTCCAGGAAGGACATCCACGCTAGTTACTGAGCCCATAGAGTTTTCCTTTGATGCGCCAACCTGGAGTCTAGGTAAGAGCATGGCAGCTCACATCGCCATGGGACGCATCGGCGAAGTTTATCACAAGGATCTTAAAGACACTATCTACCAGATATGTGGGCGCCGAGATGAGCAATGGGAGATGATCAGCACCAGGAGGGACAGGTCCATTGCAGCCTTCATCCAGGAGTTAAACCAGCACATTCGTCGCCAGGAGAACCAAATGTGCGCAAGCATGATAGATCTGAAGAAGGTGATGACAAGGAACATGGAGCTTGAAGAGGAACTCAATTCTACACGCGATGGATATGAGGAGGAAATCGCAATACTAGTAGAAAAGAATGACGACCTGACAAGGAAGCTAGGAGTATTCATGGGAGACCCCGCGCCAGGAGGAGATGACGACCATCCCGAGGACTACATCATCATCGACGACGACACCGAGTCCGACCCCGATAGTAGTGATGATGATTACGAAGACGAAGCTGGAGCAGATATCATGGAGTCTTCCACCGATCAAAATTTCTAGATGACCACCATGTAAATAGTAGTAGTCCGAGTATCTTAGTAACGGTAGCTAGATCGATTGTATGCCCTTGTTTGAATTGAGTGGTGTGATATGAATGTGTCTGTCTCATGTGCATACGGGTAGTGTTTTCTCACTAGACCTCACTCTGTTCTACAAACAACAACAAGGTACGGGCTATATGGGTACACGGTCATGTCATTTGGATTAACTAATGCCCTCACCTATTACATGAGTATGATGAATAAGGTGTTCAGGGAGTTCCTGGATAAGTTTGTTGTGGTGCTCATCGATGATATTTTGGTATACTTGAAGAATGAAGAGGAACACAAGGAGCATTTGCGTTTAGTTCTCGAGAAGCTCAGGGAACATCAGTTATATGCCAAGTTCAGCAAATGTGAGTTTTGGTTGAAAGAAGTTGGATTTCTTGGACATGTTATATCAGGAGAGGGTATAGAAGTAGACCCTACCAAGGTTCATTCTGTAACCGAGTGGTTGGCACCCACCTCAGTTGGAGAGATCCACGGTTTTCTTGGACTCGCGGGATACTACCGGAGATTCATTGAGAATTTCTCCAAGATTGTGAAACCTATGACGGGGTTGTTGAAGAAGGACACTAAGTTCAAATGGACAGATGAATGTGAGGCAAGTTTTCAGGAGTTGAAGAAACATTTGGTTACAGCCCCAGTGCTGATTTTTCCAGATATACGCAAGGATTTCCAAGTGTATTGCGATGCTTCTCGCTTAGGACTTGGAGGTGTACTTATGCAAGACGGAAGAGTTGTTTCATATGCCTCACGACAGCTTCGACTGCATGAATTGAATTATGCCACGCATGATTTGGAGTTAGAAGATGTAGTTCATGCACTCAAGACATAGAGACATTTTCTTATTCAAAACCTTTGTGATGTGTACACGAATCACAAGAGTTTGAAGTACATTTTCACGTAGAAGGAGCTGAACCTCAGACAAAGGAGATGGTTGGAGCTTATAAAGGATTATGATATGAAGCTACACTATCATCCAGGCAAGGCCAATGTCATAGCAGACGCTTTGAGCCGGAAGAGTTATGCCAATACCCTCATAAGCGGAGGATTACCCAAGGAGTTAGCCGAAGACCTCAGGGAGCTTCATTTGGAGATAGTTTCACGAGGTTTTGTCGCAGCAATGGAGGTTCAGTCAACACTATTGGGAAAGATCTGAGAAGCTCAGAAGGATGATAAGGAGATTGCTGAGACAAAGGAGAAGATGAGCAAAGGAAAAGCCAAAGGTTTTCATGAGGATGAGCACGACACTTTATGGTTTGAGGACCATGTATATGTACCCAATAATGCAGAAATCAGGAAGTTAATACTACAGGAAGCTCATGACTCGCCATACTCGATTCACCCAGGAAACACCAAAATGTATTTGGATTTGAAGGAGCGTTTCTGGTGGACAGGTATGAAGAAGGATATTGCCGAGTATGTAGCCGTATGTGATGTTTGTCAGAGAGTGAAGGCAGAACATCAGAAGCCAGCAGGATTACTGCAGCCTATGCCGATACCCGAATGGAAGTGGGACAAGCTTGGCATGGATTTCATCACCGGATTAACTAGGACACAATCGAGATATGATTCTATCTGGGTAGTAGTGGATCGTTTGACCAAAGTGGCTCACTTTATCCCAGTGAAAACCACCTATACGAGCGCGAAGTTGGCTAAAATATATATGACCAGGATTGTATATCTGCATGGAGTTTCCAGGACCATCGTATCAGATAGAGGGACACAATTTACCTCGAAGTTTTGGAATCAACTGCACCAGACTTTGGGTACCAGGCTAGAGTTCAGTACAGCCTTTCATCCACAGACAGATGGACAGACACAGAGAGTCAATCAGATTTTGGAGGACATGTTGAGAGCTTGTGCGCTAGATTATGGATCTAGTTGGGATGATCATTTGCCTTACGCCAAGTTCTCATACAACAACAGTTATCAGCTAGTCTGAAGATGGCCCCTTTGAAACCTTGTATGGAAAGAGGTGCAGGACACCGTTGATGTGGGATGAAGTTGAAGACCATCAGTTGTTTGGACCGGATTTGATCAAAGAATCTGAAGAGAAGGTTAAGTTGATTCGCGATAGACTAAAGGTAGAACAGTCCAGGCAAAAGAGTTATGCCAATACAAAACGCAAGGAGGTAATCTATGAAGTCGGAGATAGAGCATATCTTCGTGTGTCACCTCTCCGAGGAGTTAAACGTTTTGGAGTTAAGGGAAAGTTAGCCACGAGATTTGCAGGACCATACCGAGTTTTCGGACACATGGGAGAAGTTGCCTACAAGTTGGAGTTACCCTAAGGATTGTCAGGAGTTCATGATGTGTTTCATGTTTCCCAGTTGAAGAAGTGCCATGCAGAGATGGCCGATATTCCTCTGAGAGACACAATGCCCCTGGAAGCAATTCAGTTGGATAGTGATTTGACCTACGAGGAGAAACCCGTCAAGATTCTCGAGTTTGCCAGCCGAGTTACACGCAGCAAGGTTATCAAGTTTTGCAAAGTTTAGTGGAGCCACCATATTGAGGATGAAGCCACCTGGGAATGAGAGGAAGATAGAGACCACCCGCACCTATTTTCTAGCCAACCCAAATCTCGAGGGCGAGATTCATCTTAAGGGGGGTAGGTTTGTAACATCCCAAATTTTCAATTTGGAATGTCATACATAGGTCATCATATGCATATCATATTTATATTTGCATCTCGTTTGCGATCCTAGAAATCCTAAGCAACTCAAGCACCCACGGAGAGAGTTGGGGATTTCACTATTTTTCATATTTTAATTTTTCTCAAATTCGAAAAGAGGTTCACTTTGATTTTAAAAAAATTCTCTCCGAAATATTTCCAATATAAAAATAAAAGAGAGGAGATAAAAGGACTTTTCCAAAACAAAAGAAATATTGGAGGAAAAATTTTAAAACCCAATAAATATTTTATTTGGGATTTTATTGCTATTTTATTTGAATTAGAAAAATATGCATTTTCAAAATTGCATTTTAAGCCAGAAAAAATGTACACTTTGTTCTAAATATTTTATTTAGAGGAAAAAATATTTTTGGCATTTTTAGAATTTTTTATATATTTATTTAGGATTTTATTTGGCGGAATTGTTTTTAAAAAAATGTTTCCCAAAGCGAACTGGGTGAAGACCAGTCGGCCCAGCTGCGCGCCGACGTAGGAGCCGGCTCGGGTCACGAGATCGAGGCCTCCCCAGGCTATATATAGCCAAGGTCTCAGGCCGCCTCAGCCCCAAACTGCCGCCGCCAGCCCGCCTCGTGACACGTGCCGCCCGCCGCCGCTGTCGGAAGCCGCCGCACCGACCGGTTTTTTCGGTTCTTTGTCGGTTTTTCTGGTAAACCCTAGATCTAAATCTAGATCCAGTTTTTTTTTCGTGATTCGGTTTTTCTCGGTTTTCCGCCGGTTAGATCGGTTTTTCTCGGTTTAGAGATATTTTGTGAATGTTCGTTCGTTTAGATCTTCTAACGAACGAATTCGTTCGTTACTCTCTGTTAGCGGACGTTCGTCCGATAGATTTTTTTCTTTTTATTTTATTTTTTGGCCACGGACCTATCCGCGAATACTTTTATCGTAGATTAGCCCCTGATTTTCAAACCCTCGCAACTTTTCAACTGTTCGTCCAAATCTAGTGAAACCAACGCAAAAATCTTCGCCTCGAAGCCCTCTTTCCAGTTAATCAACTTGAACATGGTTTTAACAATTTAAAATTTGGTTTCAAGCAGATTTGAATTCGGATTTCTTTTGATCGTAGTTTGAGTTTCATAACTCCGTTTCGATTGATTCTTTTTGCAAATCGAAGCTCTTCAGTTGAACTTTCAGTTTGGACTCTCTTATTTGAGTTTTACCCTTGCATCTATGATTGAGTGCTTATGTATGCTATTGTTTGTTTGCGATAGAATTTCCGGAGTGTGAAGCGTGCTACTACGAGTCTCTAGGGTTTGCAGATCGTCAGCAAGGCAAGTAACACTTTGATCATACCTCTTTATCACCTAGTTTTTATGCATTAGTTCCAGTCCTTAAACATTGCATGAGTAGGATCTCTTAACATGTGGGTATTGGGAAGTAGATGATGAGGTAGAACCTACTGCCCTTTTATTATCAAACCCTGGGAGTTACTTCTATGTTATGCTTATACTGATATGCTATGCTCGTAGACGTGGATTGGTTGAGTGTATCCATGACAGATGTGAGAGTTGTTAATTAACGGTCAACTTAAGGTGGCTACTTAAATACACATATGGGTGGATTGGTTAGGGGCACCTGGAGAATCCAGTGTTGTCCTAGGATATCCCGGAGTACCCGTGTGATCATCTTATGGTTCGCCACCCAGGCTCAAAGGGATCACAAGATTATTCATGCTAGAAACTTCCATGTGTAGCCACAAGCCATTATGGGCTCTGGCATAGTTGAGTATGTTGCGTGACCTCTTTTAGTGGTAGGATAGCAGATGTAGCGGAAAGTAGGTGTAACTGTCTACCCAGAGTAAAGAGTAAATGCTTCCGAAAGACTGTGTCTCAGTCATCCGTTTCTCAAACACCATGTAGTGCGAGAAATCCAACGGAGGAGATCGAGTCTTGTGGGGAAAAGTGCGCAAACCTCTGCAGAGTGTACAAACTAATCATGGTTAGCCGTGTCCCCGGTTATGGACATCTTGAGTATCTGGTTCTTGAATTATCATGTTGATCTCATCATTCTAAATTAATTTTTTGGGTTATTAATACTGCTTAATTGGGATTGAGTTGGAGTAACCTTCTCAATGTTTATCAACTACCATGATAGTTAAACTAAATATATTCCTTTGTTGTAGGAAAAAATTGGCTCTTGGAAAACACATTATAACCATAGAGCCTCCACCAGCCAAATATGCATATAGTTGTAGAATTTACCTGTTCATTGCTCTACTGTGTTATATTGCCAGCATATTCCATGTGTTGACCCATTTTCGGGCTGCAACGTATTGTGTTGCAGACTTCTTAGACAAAGAGTAAGGTGCTCTAGGTCATTGTCGTGCACTCAGCTATGTCGTTGGAGTTGATGGACTCACTTTATCTTCCAGGCCTTCCATTGTTATCGTATTTAGATGGCCTTAAGCCATATTATTATAATAATTACTCTCTTATGAGTTATTCCATGTAATAAGTGTGTGATTGCAACTCTGTTATAAATCCATCAAGTACTGTGTGTGTCAGCATTACCGATCCAGGGATGACACTTATGCACAGATATGCGACCGTTTGAGGTTGGATCGCTACATTATTATTGCATCTAGGGCATATTTCCTTCAGTCTCCCACTTGCACTAGACTTAATAATCTAGATTACATTGTAATTATTCTAACACCCATGGAGTCTTGGTGCTGATCATATTTTGCTCATGAGAGAGGCTTAGTCAACGGGTCTGCAACATTCAGATCCGTATGTATTTTGCAAATCTCTATGTCTTCCTCCTTGACTTGATCAGGGATGGAATTGAAGCATCTCTTGATGTGCTTTGTTCTCCTGTGAAATCTGGATTCCTTTGCCAAGCCAATTGCACCAGTATTGTCAAAAAAGATTTTCATTGGACCAGATGCACTAGGTATGACACCTAGATCGGATATGAACTCCTTCATCCAGACTCCTGCATTTGCTGCTTCCGAAGCAGCTATGTACTCCGCTTCACGCGTAGATCCCGCCACGATGCTCTACTTGGAACTGCACCAACTGACAGCTCCACCATTCAATAAAAATGCGTATCTGGTTTGTGACTTAGAGTCATCCGGATCAATGTCAAAGCTTGCATCGACGTAACCATTTACGACGAGCTCTTTGTCACCTCCATAAACGAGAAACATATCCTTAGTCCTTTTCAGGTATTTTAGGATGTTCTTGACCATTGTCTAGTGATCCACTCATGGATTACTTTGGTACCTCCCTGCTAAACTAATAGCAAGGCACACATCAGGTCTAGTACACAACATTGCATACATGATAGAACCTATGGCTGAAGCATAGGGAATGACTTCCATTTTCTCTCTATCTTCTACAGTGGTCGGGCATTGAGTCTGACTCAACTTCACACCTTGTAACACAGGCAAGAACCCTTTCTTTGCTTGATCCATTTTGAACTTCTTCAAAACTTTATCAAGGTATGTGCTTTGTGAAAGTCCAATTAAGTCTCTTGATCTATCTCTATAGATCTTGATGCCCAATATATAAGCAGCTTCACCGAGGTCTTTCATTGAAAAATTCTTATTCAAGTATCCTTTTATGCTATTCAGAAATTCAGTATCATTTCCGATCAACAGTATGGCATGTACATATAATATCAGAAATGCTACAGAGCTCCCACTCACTTTCTTGTAAATACAGGCTTCTCCAAAAGTCTGTATAAAACCATATGCTTTGATCACACTATCAAAGCGTATATTCCAACTATGAGAGGCTTGCACCAGTCCATAAATGGATCACTGGAACTTGCACACTTCGTTAGCACCTTTTGGATCGACAAAACCTTCTGGTTGCATCATATACAACTCTTCTTTAAGATATCCATTAAGGAATGCAGTTTTAACATCCATTTGCCAAATTTCATAATCATAAAATGCGGCAATTGCTAACATGATTGGGACGGACTTAAGCATCACTACTGGTGAGAAGGTCTCACCATAGTCAATTCCTTGAACTTGTCGAAAACCTTTCGCAACAAGTCGAGCTTTGTAGACAGTAATATTACCGTTCGCGTCAGTCTTCTTCTTGAAGATCCATTTATTCTCTATGGCTTGCCGATCATCGGGCAAGTCAACCAAAGTCCACACTTTGTTCTCATACATGGATCCCATCTCAGATTTCATGGCCTCAAGCCATTTCGCGGAATCTGGTCTCATCGTCGCTTCCTCATAGTTCATAGGTTCGTCATAGTTAAGTAACATGACCTCCAGAAAAGGATTACCGTACCACTCTGGTGTGGATCTTACTCTAGTTGACCTACGAGGTTCGGTAGTAACTTGATCAGAAGCTTCATGATCATCATCTTTAGCTTCCTCACTTACTGGTGTAGGAATCACTGGAACTGATTTCAGTGATGAAATACTTTCCAATAATGGAGAAGGTATAGTTACCTCATCAAGTTCTACTTTCCTCCCACTAACTTCTTTTGAGAGAAACTCCTTCTCTAGAAAGGATCCATTCTTAGCAACGAATATCTAGCCTTCGGATCTGTGATAGAAGGTGTACCCAATAGTCTCCTTTGGGTATCCTATGAAGACACATTTCTCCGATTTGGGTTCAAGCTTTATCAGGTTGAAGCCTTTTGACATAAGCATTGTAGCCCCAAACTTTAAGAAACGACAACTTGGGTTTCTAGACAAACCATTGTTCATATGGTGTCGTCTCAACGGATTTAGATGGTGCCCTATTTAACTTGAATGCAGCCATCTCTAAAGCATAACCCCAAAACGATAGCGGTAAATCATTAAAAGACATCATAGATCGCACCATATCTAATAAAGTACGATTACGATGTTCTTACACACCATTACGATGTGGTGTTCCGGGTGGCGTGAGTTGCGGAACTATTCCGCATTGTTTCAAATGAAGACCAAACTCGTAACTCAAATATTCTCCTCCACGATCAGATCGTAGAAATTTTATTTTCTTGTTACGATGATTTTCCACTTCACTCTGAAATTCTTTACAATTTTCAAATGTTTCAGACTTATGTTTCATTAAGTAGATATACCCATATCTGCTTAAATCATCTCTGAAGGTCTGAAAATAACGACACCCGCCGCGAGCATCAACACTCATCGGACCGCATACATCAGTATCTATTATTTCCAAAAAGTCTGTTGCTCGCTCCATTGTTCCGGAGAACGGAGTCTTAGTCATCTTGCCCATGAGGCATGGTTCGCAAGCATCAAGTGATTCCAAAAGTCCATCATCATGGAGTTTCTTCATGTGCTTTACACCAATATGACATAAACGGCAGTGCCACAAATAAGTTGCACTACCATTATTAAACTTATATCTTTTGGCTTCAATACTATGAACATGTGTATCACTACTATCAAGATTTAGTAAAAATAGACCACTCATCAAGGGTGCATCACCATAAATAGAACAACCATTATTCTATGATTTAAATGAATAGCCGTCTCGCATCAAACAAGATCCAAATATAATGTTCATGCTTAACGCTGACACCAAATAACAATTATTCAGGTCTAAAACTAATCCCGAAGGTAGATGTAGAGGTAGCATGCCGACGGCGATCACATCGACTTTGGAACCATTTCCCACGCGCATCCTTACCTCGTCCTTAGCCAATCTTTGCTTAATCCGTAGCCCCTGTTTCGAGTTGCAAATATTAGCAACAAAACCAGTATCAAATACCCAGGCGCTATTGCGAGCATTAGTAAGGTACACATCAATAACATGTATATCAAATATACCTTTCACTTTGCCATCCTTATTCTCCACCAAATACTTGGGGCAATTCCGCTTCCAGTGACCAGTCCCTTTGTAGTAGAAGCACTCAGTCTTAGGCTTAGGTCCATACTTGGGCTTCTTCACTTGAGCAGCAACTTGCTTGCCGTTCTTCTTGAAGTTCCCCTTCTTCCCTTTACCCTTTTTCTTGAAACTCGTGGTCTTGTTGACCATCAACACTTGATGCTCCTTCTTGATTTCTACCTCCACAGCCTTTAGCATTGCGAGGAGCTCAAGAATTGTCTTATCCATCCCTTGCATATTATAGTTCATCACGAAGCTCTTGTAGCTTGGTGGCAGTGATTGAGTAACTCTGGCAATGACACTATCAACTGGAAGATTAACTCCCAGCTGAGTCAAGTGATTGTGGTACCCAGACATTCTGAGTATATGCTCACTGACAGAACTATTCTCCTCCATTTTGCAGCTATAAAACTTATTGGAGACTTCATATCTCTCAATCCGGGCATTTGCTTGAAATATTAACTTCAACTCCTGGAACATCCCATATGCTCCATGACTTTCAAAATGTCATTGAAGTCCCGATTCTAAGCTGTAAAGTATGGCACACTGAACTATCTAGTAGTCATCAGCTTTGCTCTGTCAGACGTTCATAACATCTGGCGTTGCTCCTGCAGCGGGTTTGGCACCTAGCGGTGCTTCCAGGACGTAATTCTTCTGTGCAGCAATGAGGATAATCCTCAAGTTATGGACTCAGTCCGTGTAATTGGTACCATCATCTTTCAAGTTAGCTTTCTCTAGAAACGCATTAAAATTCAACGGAACAACAACACAGGCCATTTATCTACAACAACATAGACATGCAAAATACCACTAAGTGATCACGATAAATTAAAGTTCAATTAATCATATTACTTAAGAACTCCCACTTAGATAGACATCCCTCTAATCATCTAAGTGATCACGTGATCCATATCAACTAAACCATGTCCGATCATCATGTGAGATGGAGTAGTTTTCAATGGTGAACATCACTATGTTAATCATATCTACTATATGAGTCATGCTCGACCTGTAGGTGTCAGTGTTCCAAGGCCTTATCTGCATATGCTAGGCTCGTCAAGTTTAACCCGAGTATTCTACGTGTGCAAAACTGGGTTGCACCCGTTGTATGTGAACGCAGAGCTTATTGAAGTAAATATTCCCTAGAGGCAAAATAAAGTTGTTATTTATATTTCCTTGTATCATGATAAATGTTTATTATTCATGCTAGAATTTTATTAACCGGAAACTTAGTACATGTGTGAATACATAGACAAATAGAGTGTCACTAGTTTGCCTCTACTTGACTAGCTCGTTGAATCAAAGATGGTTATGTTTCCTAACCATAGACATGAGTTGTCATTTGATTAATGGGATCACATCATTAGAGAGTGATGTGATTGACTTGACCCATCCGTTAGCTTAGCACGTTTATCATTTAGTTTGTTGCTATTGCTTTCTCCATAACTATACATGTTCCTATGACTATGAGATCATGCAACTCCCGAATACCGGAGGAACACTTTGTGTGCTACCAAACGTCACAACGTAACTGGGTGATTATAAAGGTGCTCTACAGGTGTCTCCGATGGTGTTGTTGAGTTGGCATGGATCAAGATAGGATTTGTCACTCCGATTGTCGGAGAGGTATCTCTGGGCCCTCTCGGTAATGTACATCACAATAAGCCTTGCAAGCAATGTAGCTAATGAGTTAGTTAACAGGAGTAGCCTTTAGGGAACAGTAAAGAGACTTGTCGGTAACGAGATTGAACTAGGTATTAAGATACCGACGATCGAATCTCAGGCAAGTAACATACCAATGACAAAAGGAACAACGTATACCATTATGCGATTTGACCGATATAGATCTTCGTAGAATATGTAGGAGCCAATATGAGCATCCAGGTTCCGCTATTGGTTATTGATCGGAGACATGTCTCGGTCATGTCTATATAGTTCTCGAACCCGTAGGGTCCGCACGCTTAATGTATGGTGACGATCGGTATTACGAGTTTATGTGTTTTGATGTACCGAAGATAGTTCGGAGTTTCAGATTTGATCACGGACATGACTAGGAGTCTCAAAATGGTTGAGACATAAAGATCAATATATTGGAAGCCTATGTTTGGACATTGGAATGGTTTCGGATGAGTTCGGCCATTTTTCGGAGTATTGGGAGGTTATTACCGGAACCCCCCGGGGAGTATATGGGCATTATTGGGCCTTACTGGAAAAGAGGGGAGGGAAGGAAAAGGTGGGAGACGCGCCCCCTAGCATAATCCGAATTGGGAGGGGGGCGCCCCCCCCCCCTTTCCTTTCTCCTCTCCTCCCCTTCCTTCTCTCCTACTCCTACTACATGGAAGGGGGGAATCCTACTCCCGGTGGGAGTAGGACTCCACTAGGGCGCGCCGTAGAGAGGGCTGGCCCCTCCCCTCCTCCACTCCTTTATATACGAGGGAGGGGGCACCCCATAGACACACAAGTTGATCATTGATCTTTAGCCTTGTGCGGTGCCCCCCTCCACCATAATCCACCTCGGTAATACCGTAGCGGTGCTTAGGCGAAGCCCTGTTCCGGTAGCAACATCATCACCGTCATCACGTCATCATGTTGACGAAGCTCTCCCTTGAAGCTCTACTGGATCGTGAGTTCGTGGGACGTCACCGAGCTAAACGTGCGCAGATCGTGGAGGTGTCGTATCTTCGGTGCGAGATCGTTCGATTGTGAAGACGTATGACTACATCAACCGCGTTGTCATAACGCTTCCGCTTACAGTCTACGAGGGTACGTAGACGATACTCTCCCCTCTCGTTGCTATGCATCACCATGATCTTGCGTGTGCGAACGAATTTTTTGAAATTACTACGTTCCCCAACAGTGGCATCCGAGCCAGGTTTATGCGTAGATGTTATATGCACGAGTAGAAAACAAAGGAGTTGTGGGTGTGGGTATATACATATTGCTTGCCGTCACAAGTTGATTCTTGATTCAGCGGCATTGTTGGATGAAACGGCCCAGACCGACATTATGCGTACGCTTACGCGAGACTGGTTCTACCGACGTGCTTCGCACACAGGTGGCTAGTGGGTGTATGTTTCTCCAGCTTTAGTTGAATTGGATTCAATGAACAGGGTTCTTTCTGAAGATCAAAAAGCAATCACTATAATGCGTTGTGGTTTCTGATGCGTAGGTAAGAACGGTTCTTGCTCAGCCCGTAGCAGCCACGTAAAACTTGCAGCAACACACTAGAGGATGTCTAACTTGTTTTTGCAGGGCATGTTGTGATGTGATATGGTCAAGACATGATGCTAAATTTTATTGTATGAGATGATCATGTTTTGTAACGCAGTTATCGGCAACTGGCAGGAGCCATATGGTTGTCGCTTAATTGTATTAAATGCAATCGCCATGTAATTGCTTTACTTTATCACTACGCGGTAGCGATAGTCGTATAGGCAATAGTTGGCGAGACGACAACGATACTTCGATGGAGATCAAGGTGTCAAGCCGGTGACGATGGTGATCATGATGGTGCTTTGGAGATGGAGATTAAAGGCACAAGATGATGATGGCCATATCATATCACTTATATTGATTGCATGTGATGTTTATCCTTTATGCATCTTATTTTTCTTAGTTCGGCGGTAGCATTATAAAATGATCTCTCATTAAATTTCAAGGTATAGTGTTCTCCCTGAGTATGCACCGTTGCTACAGTTCGTCGTGCCGAGACACCACGTGATGATCGGGTGTGATAAGCTCTATGTTCACATACAACGAGTGCAAGCCAGTTTTGCACACGCAGAATACTCGGGTTAAACTTGACGAACCTAGCATATGCAGATATGGCCTCAGAACACTGGAGACCGAAAGGTCGAGCGTGAATCATATAGTAGATATGATCAACATAGTGATGTTCACCATTGAAAACTACTCCATCTCACGTGATGATTAGACATGGTTTAGTTGATATGGATCATGTGATCACTTAGATTATTAGAGAGATGTTTATCTAAGTGGGAGTTCTTAAGTAATTTGCTTAATTGAACTTTAATTTATCATGAACTTAGTACCTGATAGTATTTTGCATGTCTATGTTGTTGTAGATAGATGGCCCGTGCTATTGTTCCTTTGATTTTTAATGCGTTCCTAGATAAAGCTAAGTTGAAAGATGATGGTAGCAACTACACAGACTGGGTCCGTAACTTGAGGATTATCCTCATTGCTGC
>NC_057794.1:392869587-392939393 GCF_018294505.1 Triticum aestivum | reverse complement strand
TCCGTCTTCTTCTTAAAGATCCATTTATCTCAATGGTTTGCCGATCATCGGGCAAGTCCACCAAAGTCCATACTTTGTTCTGATACATGGATCCTATCTCGGATTTCATGGCTTCTAACCATTTGTCGGAATACGGGCCCACCATCGCTTCTCCATAGCTCGTAGGTTCATTGTTGTCTAACAACATGATATCTAAGACAGGATTACCGTACCACTCAGGAGTAGTACATATCATTGTCGACCTACGAGGTTCGATAGCAACTTGATCTGAAGCTTCATGATCACTATCATTAACTTCCTATTCAACAGATGTAGGCTCCACAGAAAACATCTTTCTGTGTTGCATCACTCTCTGGTTGAAGTAAAGGTTCAACAATCTCATCAAGTTCTATCTTCCTCCCACTCAATTCTTTCGAGAGAAACTCCTTCTCGAGAAAGGACCCGTTCTTAGCGACAAACAATTTGCCCTCGGATTTGAGATGGAAGGTGTACCCAACTGTCACCTTTGGGTATCCTATGAAGATGTGTTTGTCCGCTTTGGGTTCGAGCTTCTTCGGCTGAAGCCTTAAGCATCGCAGCCCCAAACATTAAGAAACGATAGCTTTGGTTTCTTGCCAAACCAATGTTCACACGACGTTGTCTCAACGGACTTAGATGGTGTCCTATCTAAAGTGAATGCAGCTGTCTCTAACGCATAACCTCAAAATGAAAACGGTAGATTGGTAAGAGACATCATAGATCGCACCATATCTCATAAGGTTCGATTACGACGTCCGGACACACCATTACTATTGGGGATATTACCACTAGGCGTGAACCGGCCTGCTTGGGCCGGGATAACTTCATTAGTGGTATGAACATATGAAGGCCCAAGGCCTGTAGCCGGTTTAGAACCTGTAGCCGTAAACCGGCCTGATGTGCAACTTGTATTGTAAGTTAGGAACAGAGAGATACCAACCGGGATACAAGTATGGACCGGTTGGGACTCTATGGACCGACGGGCGTCACCCATGTATATAAGGGGACGACCCGGCGGCGGTTCAGGAGGAGAACGACAACTCGAGTCTAGGCGAAGCTTGTTTGCTCCCTAGCCATCGAGACCACATCAATTCCATCGCAACTAGACGTAGGCTTTTACCTTCATCGAAGGGGCCGAACTAGTATAAAACCCTCGTGTCTTTGTGTCCGCTTTAACCCCTTCAAGTAAACTCGTAGCGATGGCTCCATGACTAAGTCCTTTCGCTAGGACATCTGCCGTGACAAATCCACGACAGTTGGCGCCCACCGTGGGGCTATCGCACGATGGTTTGACGATCTTGGAGGGCAAGCTCAAAGGACTCGAAGGCTATGCTGTGGGCCAGATGACCAAGAGTCGTCGTGGCAAGATCTACATTGATGATGCAGGATGGGGTCCCGAGGCCAATCCGATTGAGTACGGGTACCAGGTCCCCTTTGGTGGCATACACGTTTTCATTGGCAAGATCGGTGAGCCGAGGCCTGAGCCGGACATCTGCATTGACCTCATCGAGACGGCTCAGCGTGCGAGATCTACCCAGGCTAAACCGGCCGTGAAGCGTGCCTTCGTTGGAGTCATCCACGAAGGAGGGCGTGAGGACGAGTCAGAACACGGTAGCGAGACCATCATCTATTCCAGCGACGAGTCCTCGACCGGAGAGACCGAATCACTATACCAGTTACAAGACGACCAGGTTAGGGGCTGTTCCGATGGCGACAGTATTCCGGACCCCCCAGGCCAGGTCAACCGGGTTGGAATATTCATGGCCGGCACACAGGCGGCGAATCACTCTTCGACCGCCGCAGCGATGCTCTCCGGATCAGCACGGGCAGGAGGCCTTGTGCGCCCGCCGGTTCAAGTTCTATCTAATCTGTTTGATGCACTAGCCGCGCTTATGGCAGAGGACAATCCGGCGGATCAGGAGGCCCATAATGCAGAAATTGCAAAGGTGAGAGAGCAGATCGTGCAAGCCAAAGCGGATCTGGCCGCAGAAAAAGACAGGATGGCCGCAGAGCGGGCCGCTTTGGACGCCCAGGCTTATAAGCTCATGCTTGACCAGAACGCATCACAGGAGGTCTTAAAGCGGAAGCACAGATCACGCCTGCCGTTAGGGTTTGATCCCCGGAATCTCTTTCACACTCCAGGAGCTGGACCCAGTAATCCACCGCAGCACCTGGAGACAAACCGGATTGAGGCACCAGGACCAGGGGGGACGGTCCAACCTCGCCTGATGGAACCTCCTCAGCAGAACATTGTGATTCTTCCGCCGGTCCAGACGCCCCCAGGTCATTATTCTAATCCTATGGACAACCTTGTTGCAGCTGCCGCGCGATTAGAGGCTATCCCAGTTGAAGGGGACTCTCCGCAAGCGATAGAGACGCGCCGGGTTAAGGAGCTTCTCCGGACCGTGCTGATTCAGCAGCAAGCATATTCATACAGCCGTGATCGGATTCACTCTACGCCCCGTCCAAGCCCGGAGCTATAGCAGGCGCTTGGATGAACCGGCCATATCGAGCAATGCGCGAGGCCGTGAAGCGGCCCGTGGCAATAACCTGGCAGGTGGTGTTCGTGATGCTCAGGATGTGGTGGACCGGGCCCGGGCACGGAGGGAGGCCGAGTTAGCAGCACAGGATGATGCGGGTCAACTTACACCGGTTCGCCCTACCACCTTCGCCGGACCAGGAGTCGCATCCTCTTTGGGAGTGCCTTGTTTAATCCCCGCTTTACGCAATGTGCGCCTGCCCAAAGATTTCAAGGGTCCATGCAAGGTGCCGAATTACACCGCTGATTTATCCCCTGAAGCGTGGATAGAGAGTTATGAGATGGCCATGGAGATGTTAGACATGGATGAGACCGCGTGTGCAAAATATTTCACCATGATGCTTGAAGGCACGACTCGTACCTGGTTGAAGAGCCTACCGCCCAATTCTGTCGGCTCATGGGCCCAGTTGCGGGCCCGGTTTATCCAGAATTTCAAGGATACGTGTAAGCAACCCAAGTCCATAGTAGACCTGGCGGCTTGTGTCCAGGGGGAAGGAGAATCAACGACCCATTGGGTGCGCCGCGTTTCGGAAATTTTGCACTCGTCTGACAGGATTAATGCTGACTCTGCGATCTTAACCCTGGAAGGCAACTGCCGGTTTGAGCCTTTAAAATTAAAATTGGGGCACATGAAGCGGTTCTGTAATGACATGGGAACCCTCATAGCCGCTCTAGTGAAGTATGCTGATTCGGACAGTACCAAGGATCCCGAGACTGATGATGATGAAGCAGGGAAGGGAAGGAAGAATAGCAACTCCAAACAGCAGCAGTACAAACCGGTGGGTCATGGAAACGTAGGCAAGCGCAAGGTGGATGGCAGCATGGACTTTGTGGCCAACACTAATGCACAGGACAAGGGGCAGCGGTGCAGAGGTAAAGCGGCAAATCATAATGGGGCTCCCAATCCTAACGCAAGCCGCTTGAGTTATTTGTTGAATCAGCCTTGCCCGAAGCACGGGACGAAGGAGGCGCCGGCTAACCATCTTTGGAAGGATTGTTATATCATGCAGGAGTTTAAAAACTCTAATGCCTTCCGGTATGATCACGGGTCAGGTGGCGGTTCAGGATCCGGTTTTCATGGGTCGGATCACGATGGAGCTTCCGGTTCAGGTCGCAATCAGGGCGGTCACAATCACCAGAATAATCAGAACGGCCAGCAGCAGCAGCAGCAGTCGGGTTATCAGAGCCAGCCAAAACAGTTGAACAATGGGCAATATCATGTTTTCACAACTAGCTTGGATAAACACGACAGAAAACTCCACAAGCGAGCGGTGAATTCTGTTGAACCGGCCTTACCACGTTACTTGCGCTGGTCGGAGCAGCCTATCGTGTGGAGCAGAGAGGATCACCCGCCCCGGGTTGATAATCCGGGCTAGCTAGCATTAGTGGTAGACCCTCAGGTGGGGGGTTATAAATTCACCAAGGTACTCATGGATGGAGGAAGCAGTATTAACATACTGTACTATGAGACATTCCGCCGCATGGGTTTAACAGACAAAGATCTCGGACCGTCTAATACGGTGTTCCATCGTGTGGTGCCTGGCAAATCTGCATATCCTGTTGGTAAGATAGCCCTGGACGTGGCTTTTGGGGACGAGCACGACTCCCGGTTGGAAAAACTAACATTTGAGGTGGTGAAGATCCGGAGCCCATATCATGCCTTGTTTGGCCGGCCGGCTTACGCCAAGTTCATGGCGCGGCCTTGTTATATCTACTTGCAGCTCAAGATGCCGGGTTACAAGGGGACAATAACGGTTCATGGGAGCCGTAGGGTCGCTTTGGAATGTGAGGAAGGTGATGCGGCTTATGCAGAGTCGGTCTGTGCCACGGAGGAGTTGAAGTACTATAAGGACAATGTTGATCCGGCGGATATGACTCCTTTGAAGAAGCCGACTACGGAGCATGATTCAGATCTGAAGTTCAAATCGGCAGCTGAGACCAAGCTTGTTGACTTCGTGCCCGGCGATTCATCTAAGTAGTTCACTGTCAGTGCCAATTTGGATCCCAAATAGGAAAGCGTGCTCGTCGAGTTCATCCGTGAGAATCGGGACATCTTCGCATGGAAACCATCCGACATGCCAGGTGTACCGAGGGAACTCGCTGAGCACACTCTTAATGTGGATCCTAGGTATAAACCGGTGAAACAATTCCTCCGCCGGTTTAACGAAGAAAGGCGAAAGGCCATTGGAGAGGAAGTGGCCAGGCTTTTGGCAGCTGGCTTTATCATTGAGGTGTTCCATCCAGAGTGGCTTGCTAATCCGGTGCTGGTTCTTAAGAAAAATGGCACTTGGCGTATGTGTGTGGATTACACAGATCTTAACAGGGCCTGTCCAGCGGATCCTTTTGCCCTCCCCCGCATTGACCAGATCATTGATGCCACGGCGGGTTGTGAGCGTTTGAGTTTTTTGGATGCATACTCTGGATATCATCAGATCAAAATGGCGGTTAAGGACCAGGAGAAAACAGCGTTTATTACTCCCTTTGGAGCCTTCTGCTATGTATCTATGCCCTTCGGACTCAAGAGTGCCCAAGCCACCTATCAACGGTGTGTACAGAATTGCCTGCATAAACAGATCGGCCGCAATGTGCATGCCTATGTGGATGATATTGTAGTAAAGTCAAGGCAGAAGGAGACACTGGTGGATGACTTGAAGGAAACCTTTGACAACTTGCGGGTTTACAAGATGATGCTTAATCCGGCCAAGTGTGTCTTTGGTGTTCCGGCAGGCAAGTTACTGGGTTTCCTGGTGTCTAATAGAGGAATTGAGGCTAATCCGGAGAAGATTACAGCTATCACCTCCCTGGCTAAACCGAAATGCATCAATGATGTTCAGCGTTTGGCGGGCCGGATCGCCGCACTAAGCCGGTTTATCAGCCGCCTCGGAGAGAAGGTCATTCCTTTGTACCAAATGCTGAGGAAGACAGACCATTTCATTTGGAGTCCGGCTGCTGATGAAGCATTTGAGGACTTGAAGCGGCAGTTAGCCAATCCGCCTATTCTTGCAGCTCCGGTTGACAAGGAGCCACTATTATTATACGTAGCAGCCAATGCTCGGGCAGTTAGCGTGGCTATTGTGGTGGAACGCAAGGAGCCAGGCAAGGAATATCCGGTTCAGCGGCCGGTTTATTATTATCAGCGAGGTGCTTATTGAATCCAAGCAAAGGTATCCGCATTGGCAGAAGCTGGTCTATGGTGTTTTCATGGCCAGTCGGAAGTTGAAGCAGCATTTTCAAGGGCACCCCATCACAGTGGTCAGTTCAGCTCCCTTGGGTGATATCATACAGAACCGGGAGGCGACTGGCCGGATTGCCAAGTGGGCTATAGAGCTTGGGCCACACGGACTGAAGTATGCGCCTCGGACGGTGGTGAAGTCTCAAGCACTTGTTGATTTCATCAATGACTGGACGGAGCTACAAGCACCAGAGGAGAAGCCGGATCACACATATTGGACTATACATTTTGATGGATCCAGGCAACTGGAAGGCTCGTGGGCTGGAGTCGTGTTAACTTCCCCACGAGGCGATAAGTTTTGTTATGTTCTCCGCTTAATGTTCCCTTGCACTAATAATGCAGCTGAGTATGAAGCCTTGCTCCATGGTCTCCGGATGGCTAAAGAGATGAACTTAAGCCGGGTTAAGTGCTTCGGTGACTCGGATCTCGTGGTTCAACAGGTGTCTGGCACTTGGGATTCTAGGGACCCGCTCATGACTGCATATCGTCGGGAAGTGGATAATATTGCGGGTTGCTTCCAGGGTTATCAAGTGGATCATGTGGACCGTCGGAAGAATGAAGCGACGGAAGCTTTAAGCCGTTTGGGCTCTCAGCGCAAACCGGTCCCGCCTAATATCTTTCTGGACGTGCTGCACAACCCGTTAGTCAAGCTCCCAGGTGAAGCGGATTTGGCTATTCCTGATCCGGAGGCTCAATTGGTGGCAGCATTGCATGCTATTCCGGATTGGACAGTTCCTTATCTTATGTACATGAACCGGGGGGAGTTACCAGAGGATGAGATTCTAGCCAGGCAAATAGTCCGGCGATCCAAGTCTATGACGATTGTCAATGGTGAATTGCATCGTCGCAGTGTATCAGGGCTGTTTCAACGTTGTGTTTCTCCTGAGGAAGGCTGTGAAATCTTAAGAGAAATCCATGAAGGGGATTGTGGACACCACGCCAGTTCAAAGTCTCTGGTGGCAAAGGCGTTTCGTCACGGGTTCTATTGGTTGACAGCGCATGCTGACGCGGAGGACTTGGTTAAACGGTGTGATGGATGTCAGAAATTTTCAAGGCGTGCTCATGTGCCGGCTCAAGAATTGAGGATGATCCCAATAACATGGCCGTTTGCAACTTGGGGGCTGGATATGGTCGGACCTTTTAAAAGATCCAAGGATAAGAAAACCCACCTTTTGGTGGCAGTTGACAAATTTACCAAGTGGGTTGAAGCGGAGCCTGTCAGCAAGTGTGATGCAGCAACAGCGGTGCAGTTCATCAAAAAGGTGATTTTCCGGTTTGGCTTTTCACGCAGTATCATTACTGACAATGGTACCAATTTATCTAAGGGTGCTATGAAGGAGTTCTGTGAACGAGAGCATATCCGGCTTGACGTGTCGTCAGTGGCACACCCCCAGTCCAATGGACAGGCAGAAGGAGCTAATCAAGAGATCTTGCGAGGCATCAAACCCCGGCTTATGGTCCCATTGCAAAGAACACCAGGATGTTGGGTTGAAGAGCTACCATCTGTGCTATGGAGTATCAATACTACGCCAAACCGATCCACAGGATACACGCCATTTTTCATGGTCTACGGAGCAGAGGCAGTTCTCCCTAGTGATATCCGGCATGATTCGCCTCGGGTGGCAGCTTATGTCGAAGTGGACAATGAGACAGCACGGCAAGACGCTTTGGACCTATTGGACGAGGAGCGTGATATAGCAGCTGCCCGTTCGGCGATTTACCAACAAGATCTTCGTCGCTATCACAGTCGCCGGGTTAGAACCAGAACTTTTCAAGAAGGAGATTTGGTGCTTCGGCTCATCCAAGACCAAACAGATATACACAAGTTATCCCCACCTTGGGAGGGACCTTTCGTGGTCAGCAAGAATCTGCACAACGGGTCGTACTATCTGATTGATATTCGAGAGCATAAAGACTCACGTACATCAGAGGAGGAGACTAACAGGCCGTGGAATATAGCTCATCTTCAGCCTTACTACACTTGAGCCATCGGCTCTATCTATGTACATATCATGACAGTGTATATATTATCTTTGATATAATAAAACCGGAGCCTCAGCTAAAGCGGGGTCTCTGTCTTTCTTATCATGCGTGGTTACATGGAGTGGCTCTGTTTTTAAAGCGGACTCCAGTTTACCCTTTGACATTTGCTTTTTATACATCACTGGGGGCCTTGGTCATGTCCGAACCAACGCGACACCTTTTGATAGGCGACAGCCACCAGATCACTTGGGGACATGGTCAAGTCTGAACCAGTCACGCCTCTTGGTCGGCCTAAGGCCACAAAATCACTTGGGGGATTGGTCGAACCCGAACCATTGCCACGCCTCTTGATCTGGCATATATGCCACGAATCATTTGGGGACCTGGCTGACTTGAATCATTGTCACTCCTATTGGGGGCTTGGTCCTGTCCGACCATCGTAATACCATCTGATCAGCTCAGTATAGCATATTTTTGCAAACAGTTTTTATCATTGCCTTGGTTTCCATGGTATTTTCATGGCTTGTTTGTTCTTAGTTTTTTGTTGGATTCCTTTTATGTCAACAAACACCTTTAATCCGGAGAAGTATGCCCGATTTATTTTTATTTTTTCTTGTTAACATCATGGAGTAACAAGGGGGTTTATATTGACCCAGTACGGTCTATACGGGAGCTGTTTTCTCCCCCCTTGTTGACGGTAATGGTTTATAAAACCTCCGCTTCAAAGCTTGGCTAAACCAGCTTCATGCCAAGACATGGCAGGAAATATGAATGGAGGTTTTTTCGAACAAAAGCTTCAGTACTTATGCACGAAGGCATATTGAAGATAGAAGTATTAACTATCCTGTTACAAGGCATCACGGTGCCCGAATAAAGATCATTTGTTATTTTGGAAAGATTCCAAGGACAACTATACAAACCGGCTCCCGGTTTAGGCCTGCTCCTCGTCATCATCCGCTTCAGCTTCTTCGTCCCTACCCATTGGCTGGAAATCAATAGTGGTCCAGTCGATTCCCATTAAAGCTTGGAAAACAGCCTCTTCATGTATCAGGGAAGATGGTTCAATATCAGGAGCGTAAGTGTGCTTATGGATTGGAGGGATCAGATTCTCCGCTTCAAGAGTTGGGGCAGGCACTCACTTGTTCTGGTCATTGTATTGTGCTTGATAATGCGTCAAGTCTGCCTCTTCAGCTAGCTGACAAGCCAGAGGGCGCACTGCACGGTTTATTGCCCTTAAATCCTCTTCGTTGAATTCAGAGCCATCTTCCTTCAGGCTGGGATAGCCTTGAGATGCTTCCACAGGGTCGAAATCTGGCACCCATGCCTTTGCCCGGATCAAGGCGTTAATAGCTCCGGTTCGAGCAGCAGATTTCTTCAGCTCCTCCATCCGAGCCGGAAGCATCGACAACATGTTAAGAGTGTCCTGGATTAAAGAAGGTGCCGGGTTGTTATGAGAGGCTGTGGTGATGATCCGCTGGGCTCCGGTATATAATTGTTCCACTAAGGTGTAGGCAGCCTTCAGTTTCTTCCGCACATCGTTTCCCAAGTGCCCGATGCGTGTGCCTACAACAATATAGGGACGGTTTCAAACCGGATTTACGCTGCAGCAGGTTCAAATTATCACAAAAGTTAAAAGGAGCTTACCAAAGATCGCAGCGGTCATGGAGTGTATTTGCCGCTTTACGGACGTCAGTTCATCCGCCACCGGTTTAAGGGCAGCTTCAGCATTTTCCGCTCTTTTGGTTAAAGCGGCCTTCTCAGTGGCCTAATCAGCCCGCTCTTTCTTGAAGCCTTCCTTCAGCTGTTCAGCGGTGCTCAAGCCGCTGGTTAATTCTTCCTTTGCCTTGTCTGTTTCAGCTTGTTGAGTTTTCAAGGCCTCCTGCAAATCAGCAATCCGGTCCTCCTTGATTCTCACCTCAGCCTGCATACAGACAGCATTTAGCTTTAAACAAGCGGTCCAAGAAATTGAAGTATCAACCACATAACAAAGTTATACGCCTGATACTTGGGGGCTAATGAACCTTCGGTTTTTCAAAAGTTACTAGATTGCAAAGTCCCAAGCTCAATACAGGTATTCAACTTGGCACTTGGGGGCTAATGGCTATTTGCTCAAATTATGTTCTAAGGGTAGTTTTCTGTTGGAGCCCCGGTCTAATTCTGCTAAGTTAAACCGGCCCTTGGGGGCTATATTAATGGATTTCAAAAGTGTTGAGGATCATATTCAAGTCCCGGTTTGACGAAGGCTACAAACCGACCCTTGGGGGCTAGGAGGATTGATGCAAAGGCAGTCAGTAAAGAAGTAAGTTACCTCAAATTTATCCCTCGTCATTTTTACCAGACCAGCTTCACAGTCACGACTAGTATAAAGCCGGTTTAGATAGCCGGAATGAAGATCTTGGGCACTCAGAGCAGCATATGTCTCCAGTTCAACATCCCATTTTTCTTTATTCAGAGCGGAAAAATCCTCTTTTATGGTATGCTTGGTTAAGGTGACAGGATTCCCGGGTTCAAAGTGGCCTACACCGGTAATCACAACATCATCATCTTTGGACTCGCCGGTTTGTGTTAGTGTGATCGGTTTGTCAGCAGGACTGTGGGATTTCTCAATCCGGACAGAGCTGACAGGCGGGTCAGCAGAGACTGAAGTATTAATAGGCCTCTCTTCGGGAATAGCATCGTCTTGTAAAGGAGGATCATTGGGAATATCCTCAGGAGCAAATGCTTCAAGATCTGGCGTTTTGTCATGTTCTGGGGCTACATCTTCTTCAGCCGCTTTATCCAGGCGGGCTTTCTTGCTCGGTTTAGGTTTGGCCCTGAAAGAAAATCAAAGAGTCAAGGAAAAGCATAAGCCATTACATAGTGTACTGGAAGCATATGTTCAGCTTAGCTTACCCAAGAACCGTTTTTAACGGTGGCAGCTGAGTGGCCGACGATTCACCAGAAGATGAATGAGAAGTAACCTGATAATCGGAGTCGGATGGGTTAAGAGGTTGACGGAAGAAACCCGCTTTAGGATGTAAATCAACAAAAAGGTCAGAGACCTCGAAGCGGCGTTTTCGAACCGGACTGTTTGGTAAACCGGTGGAGGTAACTACATGGCCACTGTGCCGGGTTGTGCGGCGAGCTTCATGTTGCTGAGTCTTCATAAGAAATTTAGGATCCAAATAAGCAAGAGGATGAGAAAATTTAACTTTCCGGTTTGCCTGTCGAAATTTTGGCAAAGGCAAGATTTCTGAATCGGAAGAGAGAATAGTTACCTCAACGAATTCCGCATTGCTGGCTTCAGCGTCGTCCTGACAAGCATCATCATCAATAAGGCGTGTAAAAAATAAGCCAAGCGAGTCAAGTTCTACCTCAAGGTCCGGGTTACCCACATCGTCATCAATAGCTGGATCAGATGAAGCGGTGGTTTTTCTCTTGTGAGCTGGCTTCTTGATAACCTTGGTCTTGGGACGGATTGGCCGCCCTGCTTTCTCCGTTTTGTCTTGAGAAAGCTTCTTGCTCCAAAACGGATTATCGCCCTGGATCAGCAGTAATTAAATGTCAAACAGATAAAGCAGTAACCGGTTCAACAATAGAGCAATTAAAATCTTACCGCTGGCGGTTTGTTGGTGGTGCAGTAAAGAGGCAGACCGGTTTGAGCACAGAGGTGCTCCGGTTCATTCAACATCTTTTTTACAGATTCTGTGACTTCATCATCGGGGAGTTGGATTTTAGTGTGTCGGAGTGGGTCATCGACACTATCAGTATACTTGCACATCAAACTGGAGCGCCGACTCAGAGGCAGTACGCTCCATGATATCCAACAGCGTGCAAGATCTATTCCCGTTAAGCCGTTGGCCATAAAAGCTCGGAGCTTGGACAGTTGCGGAGCGTATTTAATTCTTTCCTTGGTGCTTAGTCTTTGTGGAAAAGGGTGCGTGTTGCTGAGCCGTTCCGGACGGAAGCCAGGCAAGGGATTTTCATTGTCAGGGGAGGTATCCTTGCAGTAAAACCAAGTTTCATTCCACTCCTTGGGGTGAGTATGGAGTTTGACGTGGGGATAAGTGATCTCCTTCCTCTTCTGAATGGCCATACCGCCCAATTCAGTGTTGGGGCCATCGGTGAATTCAGTGCGACGGTTTAAATGGAAGAGGTCTCTAAACAACTCAACTGAAGGCTCCTCTTGAAAGTATACCTCAGAGAGCACTTGAAAGTGGCATAGATTGGTAACAGAGTTGGGGCCGATATCCTGTGGACGGAGCTGAAAATTGGCTAACACATCCCGGTAAAATTTAGAGCCGGGAGGTTTGAAGCCCCGAGCCAAGTGATCTGCGAAGACCACAACCTCTCCTTCTTGGGGGGTGGGAGGACATTCATTTCCAGGAACCCTCCAGTGGGTCGTATCTTTACTGTCTAAAGCGTCGATCAAGACTAGATCGTCCAACTGTGATTCCGTGACGTGAGAAGGAACCCAATTGCACTCATACACTTGTTTGGCCATGGCGAGATCTACAAGAAATAGGTGATCCGGTTCAAGAACACGCTGGGTAAAAGAAGGTGTTGATCTAAACTACGATAAACCGGGGACAGTACCTATAAACCGGTCTTCCACATGCGGCATCATGTGGATTCTGGCGGTCAACCAGGGGACTAATGGTATATACCAGTTAGTAACTTTTTTCTATGATAAGTTAAACCGCCTGACCTAAGCATCGGAAGAAATTGAAGCTATGGATAACTAGGTATGCAGAAACAAGTTTCACATGATCTTATCACAGCCGCGGATCTACCGCAAGCTCACAAAAACAGAAAATATTCCGAAGAGTAAGGCAGAAACAGAAGTGAACCATTGAGCGGGTATGTGCGAGAGATATATGGACTTAGATGAGAAACTACAGGTGGATGCTTAAAGACTACTACTAAACGCAGCAGGGATTCACAGATTCATTCAAGGTCAGAAAACAGGTATGAGCATGCGACGAACACAGCACGAACATGGAACCCTAAGAACAGATCTAGGTCAAGAAGAGGAGAAAGCTTACCGGGAACGGAGAAGATGCGGAAAGATGCCGCAATGCTCTGGTACGTTCAGGTTGATGCAGCGGCCCAAGACGAGGCAGAGGTCGACGATGGTGGCGGAGCTCCAAGGCTGGCGACGCGAGGAAGACGAAGAAGAAGGGACGAAGGGAAAGGGAAAGAAATGACCCTTCGGTCTTATTTATAAGGCAACAGAGCTAGGTCAAGCGCGCGGATCCAGGAGCTATTGTTAAAAGAGGGCGTTATAAATGATAAAATTTCATGATGACGTCATGCCGGCTTACAGCAACCAGAAATGATGACGACACGGCGGTTTACCAATTACCCGAAGATGTCCAAGACACCAGATTTTGTGAGGGATTGACATGAACCAGTTCAAATCAATCTGGGGCCTAATGTTGGGGATATTACCACTAGGCGTGAACCGGCCTGCTTGGGCCGGGATAACTTCATTAGTGGTATGAACAGATGAAGGCCCAAGGCCTGTAGCCGGTTTAGAACCTGTAGCCGTAAACCGGCCTGATGTGCAACTTGTATTGTAAGTTAGGAACAGAGAGATACCAACCGGGATATGAGTATGGACCGGTTGGGACTCTATGGACCGACGGGCGTCACCCGTGTATATAAGGGGACGACCCGGCGGCGGTTCAGGAGGAGAACGACAACTCGAGTCTAGGCGAAGCTTGTTTGCTCCCTAGCCATCGAGACCACATCAATTCCATCGCAACTAGACGTAGGCTTTTACCTTCATCGAAGGGGCCGAACTAGTATAAAACCCTCGTGTCTTTGTGTCCGCTTTAACCCCTTCAAGTAAACTCGTAGCGATGGCTCCATGACTAAGTCCTTTCGCTAGGACATCTGCCGTGACAAATCCACGACAATTACCCTGTGGTGTTCCAGGTGGCTTCAATTGTGAAACAATTCCACAATGTCTTAAGTGATTGCCAAACTCATAACTCAGAAATTCTCATCGATCAGATCGTAGGAATTTGATCTTCTTGTTATGATGGTTCTTAACTTCACTCTGAAATCGCTTGAACTTTTCAAACGTTTCAGACTTGTGCTTCATTAAGTAAATATACCTATATCTACTCAAATCGTCAGTGAAGATGAGAAAATATTGATATCCACCACACGCTTCAATTCTCATTGGATCACACGTATCAGCATGTATGATTTCCAACAAGTCACTTGCCCGTTTTATTTTACCTGAAAACGGGGTCTTAGTCATCCTGCCCATGAGGCATGGCTCGCATGTGTCAAGTGATTCAAAATCAAGTGACTCCAAACATCCATCGACGTGGAGTTTCTTCATGCATCTTACGCCAATATGACCTAAGTGGCAGTGGCACAAGAAAGTGGTACTATCATTTTTAACTCTACATCTTTTGGCGTGAACATGTGTATTACCACGACCGAGATTCAATGAACCATTCACATAGGGTGCATGACCATGAAAGGTATTATTCATGTAAACAGAATAACCATTATTATCTAACTTAAATGAATAACCGTATTGCAATGAACATGATCTAATCATACTCATGCTCAACATAGACACCTGATAACATTTATCTAGGTTCAATACTAATCCCGAAGGCAGATGGAGCGTGTGATGGTGGTCTCATCAACTTTGGAAACGCTTCCAACACACATCGTCACCTCGCCCTTAGCTAGTCTCCGTTTAGTCCGTAGCTTTTGCTTCAAGTCACCAATAACAGCAACTAAACCGGTATCTAATACCCAGGTGCTACCAGAAGTACTAGTGAGGTACACTTAATAACACATATATACTTTGTTGAAGTTGCCAGCCTTCTTATCTACCATGCATTTGGGGTAGTTCCTCTACCAGTGACCGTTCCCCTTACAATAGAAGCACTTAGTCTCGGGTTTGGGTTCAACCTTGGGTTCCTTCACTGGAGCGGCAACTGGTTTGCCATCCATGAAATTTCCCTTCTAGCCCTTGCCCTTCTTGGAACCAGTGGTCTTGTTAAACCATCAACACTTGATGCTCCTTCTTGATTTCTACCTTTTGCGGTCTTAAGCACCACAAACAGCTCCGGGATCATCTCCATCCCTTGCATGTCATAGTTCATCACGAAGATCTAGTAGCTTAGTGATAGTGACTAGAGAACTCTATAAATCACTATCTTATCTGGAAGTTTAACTCCCACTTGATTCAAGTGATTGTAGCACCCAGACATTCTGAGCACATGCTCACTAGCTGAGCTATTCTCCTCCATCTTGTAGGCAAAGAACTTGTCAGAGGTATCATACCTCTCAATACGGGCATGAGCCTGAAATCCCAATTTCAGCTCTTGGAACATCTCATATGTTCTATGGCGTTCAAAACGTCATTGTAATCCTGATTATAAGCCGTAAAGTATGGTGCACTTAACTATCAAGTAGTCATCAGGACGTATCTGTCAGATGTTCATAACATCCACAGACGACGCTGGAGGGGTTGGCACACCGAGCGGTGCATCAAAGACATAAGCCTTCTGTGTAGCAGTGAGGACACTCCTCAGGCAACGGACCTAGTCCGCGTCAATGCTTACAATATCTTTCAACTTAGTCTTTTCTCTAGGAACGTATTAAAACATGGAGCTAAAGCGTGAGCTATTTATCCACAACATATTTGCAAAGACAATTTAGACTATGTTCATGATAATTAAGTTCATCTAATCAAATTATTTAATGAACTCCCACTCAGATAGACATCCCTCTAGTCATCTAAGTGAAACATGATCCGAGTCAACTAGGCCGTGTCCGATCATCACATGAGACGGACTAGTCAACATCGGTGAACATCTTCATGTTGATCATATCTTCTATACGACTCATGCTCGACCTTTCGGTCTTCCGTGTTCCGAGGCCATGTCTGTACATGCTAGGATTGTCAAGTCAACCTAAGTGTATTGCATGTGTAAATCTAGCTTACACCCATTGTATTCGAACGTTAGAATCTATCACACCCGATCATCACGTGGTGCTTCAAAACAATGAACCTTCGCAACGGTGCACAATTAGGGGGAACACTTTCTTGAAATTATTGCAAGGGATCATCTTATTTAAGTTACCGTCGTTCTAAGCAAATAAGATGTAAAACATGATAAACATCACATGCAATCAAATAGTGACATGATATGGCCAATATCATTTTGCTCCTTATGATCTCCATCTTTGGGGCTCCATGATCATCATTGTCACCGGCATGACACCATGATCTCCATCATCATGATCTCCATCATCGTGTCTTCTCGAAGTTGTCTCGTCGTCTATTACTTCTACTACTATGGCTAACGCTTTAGCAATAAAGTAAAGTAATTACATGACGTTTAAGTTGACACGCAGGTCATAAATAAATTAAGACAACTCCTATGGCTCATGCCGGTTGTCATACTCATCGACATGCAAGTCATGATTCCTATTACAAGAACATGATCAATCTCATACATCACATATATCATTCATCACATCCTTTTGGCCATATCACATCACACGGCACATGCTGCAAAAACAAGTTAGACGTCCTCTAATTGTTGTTGCAAGTTTTTACGTGGCTGCTATAGGTTTCTAGCAAGAACGTTTCTTACCTACGCCAAAACCACAACGTGATATGCCAATTTCTATTTACCCTTCATAAGGACCCTTTTCATCGAATCCAATCCGACTAAAGTGGGAGAGACAGACACCCGCTAGCCACCTTATGCAACTAGTGCATGTCAGTCGGTGGAACCAGTCTCACGTAAGCGTACGTGTAAGGTCGGTCCGGGCCGCTTCATCCCACGATGCTGCGGAATCAAGATAAGACTAGTAACGGCAAGTAAATTGACAATATCGACACCCACAACTGCTTTGTGTTCTACTCGTGCATAGAAACTACGCATAGACCTAGCTCTGATACCACTATTGGGGATCATAGCAGAAATTTAAAATTTTCTACGCATCACCAAGATCAATCTATGGAGTAATCTAGCAACAAGGGGAAGGAGAGTGCATCTACATACCCTTGTAGATCGCTAAGAGGAAGTGTTGCAAGAACGCGGATGAAGGATTTGTACTCGCAGCGATTCAGATCGCGGTTGATTCCAATCTAAGCGTCGAACCACGGCGCCTCCGCATTCAACACACGTGCAGCCTGGTGACGTCTCCCACGCCTTGATCCAGCAAGGGGAGAAGGAGAGGTTGGGAAGACTCCGTCCAGCAGCAGCATGACGGCGTGGTGGTGGTGGTGGAGGAGCGCAGAACTCCAGCAGGGCTTCGCCAAGCACTACGAGAGACGAGGAGGGAGAGAGGTAGGGCTGCGCCAAGAGGGAGATGATCTCGTGTGTCTTGCAGCCCCAAATACCTCAAGTATATATAGGGGAAGGGGAGGGGCTGCGCCCCCATCTAGGGTTCCCTCCCTAGGGGTGGCGGCAGCCCCAAAACCCATCTAGGGTGGCGGCCAAGGGGGGAGAGAGGGGGGCGCACCTAGGGTGGGCCTTAAGGCCCATCTGGACCTAGGGTTTGCCCCCTCCCACTCTCCCTTGCGCCTTGGGCCTTGGTGGGGGGCGCACCAGCCCACCTGGGGCTGGTCCCCTCCCACACTTGGCCCACGCAGCCTTCTAGGGCTGGTGGCCCCACCTGGTGGACCCCCGGGATCCTCCCGGTGGTCCCGGTACATTACCGATAGCACCCGAAACTTTTCCGGTGACCAAAACGGCACTTCCCATATATAAATCTTTACCTCCGGACCATTCTGGAACTCCTCGTGACATCCGGGATCTCATCCAGGACTCCGAACAACATTCGGTAACCGCGTACATACTTTCCCTATAACCCTAGTGTCATCGAACCTTAAGTGTGTAGACCCTACGGGCTCGGGAGTCATGCAGACATGGCCGAGACAACTCTCTGGTCAATAACCAACAGCGGGATCTGGATACCCATGTTGGTTCCCACATGCTCCACGATGATCTCATCGGATGAACCATGATGTCAAGGATTCAATCAATCCCGTATACAATTCCCTTTGTCTAGCGGTATAGTACTTGCCCGAGATTCGATCGTCGGTATCCCGACACCTTCTTCAATCTCGTTACCGGCAAGTCTCTTTACTCATTCCGTAACACATCATCCCATGATCAACTCCTTGGTCACATTGTGCACATTATGATGATGTCCTACCGAGTGGGCCCAGAGATACCTCTCCGTTACACAGAGTGACAAATCCCAGTCTCGATTCGTGCCAACTCAACAGACACTTTTGAAGGTACCCGTAGTGCACCTTTATAGCCACCCAGTTATGTTGTGACGTTTGGCACACCCAAAGCACTCCTACGGTATCCGGGAGTTGCACAATCTCATGGTCTAAGGAAATGATACTTGACATTAGAAAAGCTTTAGCATACGAACTACACGATCTTGTGCTAGGCTTAGGATTGGGTCTTGTCCATCACATCATTCTCCTAATGATGTGATCCCATTATCAACGACATCCAATGTCCATGGTCAGCAAACCGTAACCATCTATTGATCAACGAGCTAGTCAACTAGAGGCTTACTAGGAACATGGTGTTGTCTATGTATCCACACATGTATCTGAGTTTCCTATCAATACAATTCTAGCATGGATAATAAACGATTATCATGGACAAGGAAATATAATAATAACTAATTTATTATTGCCTCTAGGGCATATTTCCAACAGCCCCCAGACCGCAAAGGGCCAAGTAATGGGGATTGTTTGGAGGGCGGTAGGTGGCATGTGGCTTTGGTTTGCAAAAAGCTGGCAACCAACACAATGTTGAACCAGATGTTGTGCATCTGCCCGGGCCATCGGCCAATAAAAACCTGTATGGAAGGCCTTACTTACAAGGGCCCGGGCTGCTGCGTGGTGGCCGCTAAGTCCGGCATGGATTTCTGCCAAAAGCTTCCGCCCTTCCTCTTCGGAGATGCACCTTTGAAGGACTCCGGTTGTGCTTTTCTTGTAGAGCTCTCCCTCATGGACCTTGTAGGCTTTAGATCGCCGCACTATGCAGCGAGCCTCATTTTGGTCCTCGGGTAATTCCTTTCTAGTTAGGTAGACCAGGAATGGTTCTGTCACGGGGCGATGACGGCCATTATCACGTGGGCTGAAGGTGTTATTTCGGTGGCAGAGCCTCCGATTGTGTCAGAGTATTTGGTATCTGGGGTTGTGGTCGGGTCCGGACTATTTTTGCCGGTGTCCCCTTCCCATACCACGGATGGTTTAAATAGTCTTTCTAGGAAGATGTTTGGTGGGACAGGGTCGCATTTAGCACCGATACGTGCTAGGATGTCCGCTGCCTGGTTGTTTTCCCGAGCCACATGGTGGAATTCTAGACCCTCGAACCGGGCTGATATTTTGAGGACGGCGTTGCGATATGCCGCCATTTTCGGATCCTTGGCATCGAAGTCTCCATTTATTTGGGATATTGCAAGGTTCGAGTCCCCACGCACCTCTAGGCGTTGGATGCCCATGGAGACTGCCATCCGGAGGCCGTGTAATAGGGCCTCGTATTCGACTAAGTTATTGGAGTTCGTGTGTAGTATTTGGAGCACATATTGCACCGTGTCTCCAGTGGGGGACGTCAGGACGACGCCAGCCCCTAGACCAGCCAGCATTTTAGAGCCGTCGAAGTGCATGATCCAATTGGAGTATGCGCCGTACTCTTTAGGCAGTTCGGCTTCTGTCCATTCGGCTACGAAATCGGCCAGTACTTGCGACTTAATGGCTCGTCGTGGCTTATATGTTATGTCGAACGGGAGGAGCTCGATGGCCCATTTGGCAATCCGGCCCATGGCATCACGGTTGTTTATTATGTCATTGAGTGGTACTTCGGATGCCACCATAATCGAACACTCTTGAAAGTAGTGTCGTAATTTCTGGGATGCCATAAATACCACATATGCTATCTTTTGGTAATGTGGGTACCGTGATTTGCATGGAGTGAGGACGGTGGATACATAATATACCGGCTTTTGAAGCGGGAATTTATGTCCGTCCATCTCTCGTTCGAGGACGAGCACTGCGCTTACGACTTGGTGAGTTGTCGTTATATATAATAACATTGGTTCGCCAACAGTTGGTGCGCCCAGGATTGGGTTGGCGGCCAGGATGGCTTTGATTTCTTCCAGTCCGGCCGTGGCTGCGTCCGTCCACTCGAAGTGTTTGGTGCGCCGAAGAAGGCGATAAAGGGGAAGTGCCTTTTCTCCTAATCGGGAGATAAAGCGGCTTAAAGCTGCCACGCATCTAGTCAATTTATGGATTTGCTTGAGGTCAGTTGGGATAGCCAACTGTGACAGAGCTTGGATTTTAGCCAGATTTGCTTCAATTCCTCTACTGGAGATGATGAAGCCCAGGAGCTTTCTGGTGGGAACGCCAAAAACGCATTTTTCCGGATTGAGCTTAATGTCGTATGTTCGGAGATTGGTGAACGTGAGCCTCAAGTCATCTATTAAAGAGTCGATGTGTCGGGTTTTAATGACCACATCGTCTACATATGCCTCCACAGTCTTACCGATCTGCTTTTCCAGACATGTCTGGATCATGCGCTGATATGTTGCGCCGGCGTTTTTGAGCCCAAAGGGCATTGTGTTAAAGCAGAAGGGGTCGTATGGTGTTATAAATGCCATTGCGGCTTAATCAGACTCCGCCATCTTAATCTGGTGGTAACCGGAGTATGCGTTGAGGAAGCACAATGATTCGTGTCCTGCGGTAGCGTCGATGATTTGATCGATGCGAGGGAGTGGGAAGGGATCCTTTGGGCAAGCCTTGCTAAGGTCTTTGAAGTCGACACATAGGCGCCAGGATTTGTCCTTCTTTGGTACTATCACCAGGTTTTCTAGCCAATCCGGATGTTCTATTTCTTTAATGAATCCGGCTTCCAGTAGCTTGGCCAGCTCCTCTCCCATGGCTTGTCGCTTAGGTTCAGAGAAACGCCGAAGAGTCTGCTTGACCGGCTTGAATCCTTTTAGAATATTAAGGCTATGCTCGGCCATTCTGCGTGGGATTCCTGGCATGTCTGAAGGATGCCAGGTGAATATATCCAATTCTCGCATAGAAACTCCCGTAGTGCGGCGTCTACAGCGGGGTCTAACTGTGCCCCAATGGATGCTGTTTTTGTAGGGTCCGTTGGATGGACTTGGAATTTAACTATTTCGTCTGCTGGTTTAAAGGAGGTGGACTTGGATCTTTTGTCTAGTATCACGTCGTCCTTGTCCACCGTGGAGCGCAGCGCGGTTAACTCCACCGCCACAAGGGCTTCGGATAATGCCTCGAGGGCTAGTGCAGCTGTTTTGTTCTTGGTGCGGAGTGCTATGTCCGGATCACTAGCTAGAGTGATAATTCCCTTAGGTCCGGGTATTTTGAGCTTCATGTACCCGTAATGGGGTATGGCTTGAAAAATCATGAATGCCTCCCGCCCTAGAAGGGCGTGGTATCCGCTACTGAACGGGGCCACTTGGAATGTAATTTCTTCGGACCTGTAATTCTCCAGAGTGCCGAATACCACATCAAGTGTGATTTTCCCAGCGCAACATGCCTCCCGACTAGGGATGATTCCTCGGAAGGTCGTACTGCTTTGCTCAATACGGTTGATGTCTATGTCCATTTTTTGGAGAGTTTCCTCATAGATGAGGTTTAATCCGCTGCCGCCATCCATGAGCACCTTAGTGAGCCGAAAGCCGTCCACAATTGGACTGAGGACCAAAGTAGCTGGTGCTTGGGCTGTTCGGAATTTAGGTTCGTCACTGGCGTTGAAGGTGATAGCCGTGTCGCTCCATGGATTTATTGCTGCCACATGGCAGACTTCGGCAAGGCCGCGGAGTGCTCGCTTACGCCTATTATTTGAGGCGAAGGTCTTGAAGACCGTTAATACTGTGTTTTTATCCGTGTGAAGGTGCTCCGAGGTATTTTGGGTGAGAAGATCCTCACCGCTTTTGGCCACCTGCCGGAGTACCCAACATGCTCTAAGGTTGTGTGTTGATATGGTATCCGCTGTACTATGGATTTTGCAGGGCCCGTTGACCCATCCCTCCAATATGGTTCCACGCCCTGTATTGGGCTTTTGCTTCTTTGTAATTGAGTCGGGCGACTTATGAGAGTGCGCCCTTTTAGTTCGGACTAGGAGTTTTGTCAAAGCCGGATTATCCCAAAATTGCGTTTGGGTTTTCCAGGCACTTTCCATCGCACAGTATTTTCGTACTATGTCCGCCAAGTCAGCGAAGTGTGCTACATCGCTGCAACTTATGGCGTTGAGGACTCCCTTGTTCGTGCAATTGTTGCAAAAGAACGAAATTGCATCTTCCTCGCGGCAGTCCTTGGCCTTGTTCATTACAAGGAGAAATCTGGCCCAATAGTGTTGTACTATCTCTTGGGGCGCTTGCCTAATGTGGGAAAGATAGTTTGTATCTGGGTGGATGGGTGGATTTAAGTCCAGACCTTGACCCAATCTGTGGTCCCGGGGCAGGGGAGTTTTCGATCTTGGAAGTTCAGGCTCCGGGATGTTGCCCTGCGGGTTCAGTATGCGGCCTGATTCTGGATTCAGGGTTAGGGCGGCGTCCTCCCGTGAGAGAGTATCCTGTTCAGAGAGCTCAGGAATTCGGACATAGTTCGTCCTCAGGATAGAGGGATAATCACCGCATTGCTCCTCCACCACCACTATCTGATGGGTGACCGGCGGAGAGTTAATCTCCCTTTGGTCGGGTTTAAGCCCGATCCGATCATAGTCCGTAGTGACTCCCAGAGCGGCAATGCGATCCAAGAGCTCGTTCAAAGAGGAGAGCTCCATTGGATCCATCTTCTCGGCAAATTTTGAGCCGATGTGGAGGCTATTTTCGATGACCCGAGAGGTCATCATCGGCGCAGCGGCCGAACGGGCGGTCATGACGAAGCCGCCTAGTCAGAGAGTTTGGCCTACAGCCCGGGCTCCCCCAGAGCTGATGCTGTCCTTGACAACGAGGCGAGCCATCTTCCTTATGATGACGACACAGTGGAACTCTCAATGAAAGCACCAATGTCGGTGCCAAAACCAGCGGATCTCGGGTAGGGGGTCCCGAACTGTGCGTCTAAGGCAGATGGTAACAGGAGGCAGGGGACATGATATTTACCCAGGTTCGGGCCCTCTTGATGGAGGTAAAACCCTGCGTCCTGCTTGATTGTTCTTGATGATATAAGTATTACAAGAGTTGATCTACCACGAGATCAGAGAGGCTAAACCCTAGAAGCTAGCCTATGGTATGATTGTATGTTGTCCTACGGACTAAAACCCTCCGGTTTATATAGACACCGGAGGGGGCTAGGGTTACACAAGGTCGGTTACAAAGGAGGAGATATACATATCCGTATTTCCTAGCTTGCCTTCTACGCCAAGTAAAGTCCCATCCAGACACGAGACGAAGCCTTCAATCTTGTATCTTCATAGTCCAACAGTCCGGCCAAAGGATATAGTTTGGCTGTCCAGAGACACCCTAATCAAGGACTCCCTCAATTGTATTAACCGGAAACTTAGTACATGTGTGAATACATAGACAAACAAAGTGTCACTAGTTTGCCTCTACTTGACTAGCTCGTTGAATCAAAGATGGTAATGTTTCCTAACCATAGACATGAGTTGTCATTTGATTAACGGGATCACATCATTAGAGAATGATGTGATTGACTTGACCCATCTGTTAGCTTAGCACATTGATCATTTAGTTTGTTGCTATTGCTTTCTCCGTAACTATACATGTTCCTATGACTATGAGATCATGCAACTCGCGAATACCCAAGGAACACTTTGTGTGCTACCAAACATCACAACGTAGCTAGGTGATCTACAGGTGTCTCCGATGGTGTTTGCTGAGTTGGCATGGATCAAGATTAGGATTTGTCACTTCGGTTGTCGGAGAGGTGTCTCTGGGCCCTCTCTGTAATGTACATCACAATAAGCCTTGCAAGTAATGTAGCTAATGAGTTACTTACGGGATTTAGCATTACGTAACGAGTAAAGAGACTTGCCAGTAATGATATTGAACTAGGTATTAAGATACCGACGATCGAATCTCGGGCAAGTAACATACCGATGACAAAAGGAACAACGTATACCGTTATGCGATTTGACCGATAAAGATCTTCGTAGAATATGTAGGAGCCAATATGAGCATCCAGGTTCCGCTATTGGTTATTGACCATAGACATGTCTCGGTCATGTCTACATAGTTCTCGAACCCGTAGGGTCTGCACGCTTAACGTTCGGTGACGATCGGTATTACGAGTTTATGTGTTTTGATGCACCGAAGATAGTTCGGAGTCCCAGATTTGATCACGGACATTACGAGGAGTCTAAAAATGGTTGAGACATAAAGATTGATATATTGGAAGCCTATGTTTGGACATCAGAATGGTTCCGGATGAGTTCGGGCATTTTTCGGAGTACCGGGAGGTTACCGGAACCCCCCGGGAAGTATATGGGCCTTATTGTGTTGGGGAACGTAGCATAAATTCAAAATTTTCCTACGTGTCACCAAGATCTATCTATGGAGTCATCTAGCAACGGGGAAGGAGTGGATCTACATACCCTTGTAGATCGCGCGCGGAAGCGTTCAAGAGAACGGGGTTGATGGAGTCGTACTCGTCGTGATCCAAATCACCGATGATCCTAGCGCCGAACGGACGGCACCTCCGCGTTCAACACACGTACGGAGCAGCGACGTCTCCTCCTTCTTGATCCAGCAAGGGGGGAGGAGAGGTTGATGGAGATCTAGCAGCACGACGGCGTGGTGGTGGAAGTAGCGGGATTCCAACAGGGCTTCGCCAAGCGCTGCGGGAGGAGGGAGATGTGTCATGGGAGGGAGAGGGAGGCGCCAGGGCTTGGGTTGGGCTGCCCTCCCTTCCCCCCACTATATATAGGGCCAAGGGAGAGGGGGGAGGTGCAGCCTTGGCCCTTCCTCCAAGGAAGGGTGCGGCCAGGGGAGGAGTCCCTCCTCCCCAAGGCACCTCGGAGGTGTCTTCCCCCTTTAGGACTCTTCCTTTCCCTCTTCTCTTGGCGCATGGGCCTCTTGGGGCTGGTTCCCTTGGCCCATATAGGCCAAGGCGCACCCCCTACAGCCCATGTGCCCCCCCGGGGCAGGTGGCCCCACCCGGTGGACCCCCGGGACCCTTCCGGTGGTCCCGGTACAATACCGGTGACCCCGAAACTTGTCTCGATGGCCGAAATAGCACTTCCTATATATAATTCTTTACCTCCGGACCATTCCGGAACTCCTCGTGACGTCCGGGATCTCATCCGGGACTCCGAACAACTTTCGGGTTACCGCATACTAATATCTCTATAACCCTAGCGTCACCGAACCTTAAGTGTGTAGACCCTACGGGTTCGGGAGACATGCAGACATGACCGAGATGACTCTCCGGTCAATAACCAACAGCGGGATCTGGATACCCATGTTGGCTCCCACATGTTCCACGATGATCTCATCGGATGAACCACGATGTCAAGGACTTAATCAATCCCGTATACAATTCCCTTTGTCTATCGGTACGACACTTGCCCGAGATTCGATCGTCGGTATCCCGATACCTTGTTCAATCTCGTTACCGGCAAGTCTCTTTACTCGTTCCGTAACACATCATCCCGTGATCAACTCTTTGATCACATTGTTCACATTATGATGATGTCCTACCGAGTGGGCCCAGAGATACCTCTCCGTTTACACGGAGTGACAAATCCCAGTCTCGATTCATGCCAACCCAACAGACACTTTCGGAGATACCTGTAGTGTACCTTTATAGCCACCTAGTTACGTTGTGACGTTTGGCACACCCAAAGCACTCCTACGGTATCCGGGAGTTGCACAATCTCATGGTCTAAGGAAATGATACTTGACATTAGAAAAGCTTTAGCATACGAACTACATGATCTTTGTGCTAGGCTTAGGATTGGGTCTTGTCCATCACATCATTCTCCTAATGATGTGATCCCGTTATCAACGACATCCAATGTCCATGGTCAGGAAACCGTGACCATCTATTGATCAACGAGCTAGTCAACTAGAGGCTTACTAGGGACATGGTGTTGTCTATGTACCCACACATGTATCTGAGTTTCCTATCAATACAATTCTAGCATGGATAATAAACGATTATCATGAACAAGGAAATATAATAATAACTAATTTATTATTGCCTCTAGGGCATATTTCCAATAGTCTCCCACTTGCACTAGAGTCAATAATCCAGTTCACATCGATATGTGATTAACACTCAAGGTCACATCCCCATGTGACTAACACCCAAAGAGTTTACTAGAGTCAATAATCTAGTTCACATTACCATGTGATTAACACTCGATGAGTTCTGGGTTTGATCATGTTATGCTTGTGAGAGATGTTATAGTCAACGGGTCTGAATCTTTCAGATCCGTATGTACTTCGGAAATCTCTATGTCATCTTGTAGATGCAGCTACTATGCTATATTTGGAGCCATTTCAAATAACTGTTCTACTTGGAGCTATTCTAAATTGTTGCTCCATTATACGTATCCGGCATCTCTACTCAGAGCTATCCGGATAGGTGTTAAGCTTGCATCGACATAACTCTTTACGTCGAACTCTTTATCACCTCCATAACCGAGAAACATATCCTTATTCCTCTAAGGATAATTTAGACCGCTATCTGGTGATCTACTCCTAGATTACCTTTGTACCCTCTTGCCAGATATGTGGCAACGCACACATCAGGTGCGGTACTCAGCATGGCATATCGTATAGAGCCTATGATAAAAGCATAGGGGACGACCTTCGTCCTTCCTCTATTCTGCTGTGGTCGAGCTTTAAGTCTTAACTTCATACCTTACAACTCAGGCAAGAACTCCTTCTTTGACTGATCCATCTTGAACACCTTCAAGATCATGTCAAGGTATGTGCTCATTTGAAAGTACCATTAAGCGTTTTGATCTATCCTTATAGATCTTGATGCTCAATGTTCAAGTAGCTTGATCCAGGCTTTCCATTGAAAAACACTTTCCAAATAACCCTATATGCTTTCCAGAAACTCTACGTCATTTTTGACAACATATACTCATCAGAAATTCTATAGTGCTCCCACTCACTTCTTTGGAAATACAAGTTTCTCATAAACTTTGTATACACCCAAAATCTTTGATCATCTCATCAAAGCATACATTCCAACTCCGAGATGCTTACTCCAGTCCTTAGAAGGATTGCTGGAGCTTTGCATACTTATTAGCATCTTTCAGGATTGACAAAACCTTCCGGTTGTATCACATACAACCTTTCCTCAAGAAAATCATCGAGGAAACAATGTTTTGACATCCTATCTGCAAGATTTCATAAATAATGCAGTAATCGCTAATATAATTCCAACAGACTCTTAGCATCGCTACGAGTGAGAAAGTCTCATCGTAGTTAACTCCTTGAACTTGTCGGAAAACATCTTAACGACAAGTCGAGCTTTCTTAATGGTGACATTTACCATCATTGTCCATCTTCCTTTTAAAATCCATTTGCACTCAACAGCCTTACGACCATCGAGTTGTTCTCCCAAAGTCTACACTTTGTTTTCATATATGGATCCTCTCTCGGATTATATGGCCTCGAGCCATTTTGGAATCCGGGCCCACCATCGCTTCTCCATAGCTCGTAGGTTCATTGTTGTTTAGCAACATGACTTCCAAGACAGGATCACGTACCACTCTGAAGTAGTACACATCCTTGTCATCCCACGAGGTTTGGTAGTGACTTGATCTGAAGTTTCATGATCACTATCATAAGCTTCCACTTCAATTGGCGTAGGTGCCACAGGAACAACTCCTGTGCCCTGCCACACACTAGTTGAAGAGACGGTTCAATAACCTCATCAAGTCTCCACCATCCTCCCACTCAATTCTTTCGAGAGAAACTTTTCCTCGAGAAAGGACCCGATTCTAGAAACAATCCCTTATTGCTTTCGGATCTGAGATAGGAGGTATACCCAACTGTTTTGGGTGTCCTATGAAGATGCATTTATCCGCTTTGGGTTCGAGCTTATCAGCCTGAAACTTTTTCACATAAGCGTCGCAGCCCCAAACTTTTTAAGAAATGACAGCTTAGGTTTCTCTAAACCATAGTTCATACGGTGTCATCTCATCGGAATTACGTGGTGCCCTATTTAAAGTGAATGTGGTTGTCTCTAATGCCCAACCCATAAAGTATTGTGGTAATTCGATAAGAGACATCATGGTGTGCATCATATCCAATAGGGTGCAGTTATGATGTTCGGACACACCATCACACTATGGTGTTCCAGGCTGTATTAGTTGTAAAACAATTTCCACAATGTCTTAATTCTGTGCCAAACTCGTAATTCAGATATTCATCTCTATGATCATATCATAGATATTTTATCCTCTTGTCACGATGATCTTTCAACTTCACCCTGAAATTACTTGAACCTTTCAATAATTCAGACTCGTGATTCATCAAGTAAATATACTCAACATCTACTCAAATCATCTGTGAAGTAAGAACATAACGATATCCACTACACGCCTCAGCACTCATTGGACTGCACACATCAAAATGTATTTCTTCCAACAAGTTGCTTTCTAGTTCCATTTTACTGAAAACGAGGCTTTCAGTCATATTGCCCATGTGGTATGATTTGCATGTCTCAAGTGATTCAAAATCAAGTGAGTCCAAACGGTCCATTTGCATGGAGTTTCTTCATGCATATACACCAATAGACATGGCTCGCATGTCTCAAACTTTTCAAAAATGAGTGAGTCCAAAGATCCATCAACATGGAGCTTCTTCATGCGTTTTATACCGATATGACTTAAGTGGCAGTGCCACAAGTAGGTGGTACTATCATTACTATCTTTTGGCATGAACATGTGTATCACTACGATTGAGATTCAATAAACCATTCATTTTAGGTGTAAGACCATTGAAGGTATTATTCAAATAAACAGAGTAACCGTTATTCTCCTTAAATGAATAACCGTATTGCGATAGACATAATCCAATCATGTCTATGCTCAACGCAAACACCAATCTCGATGGTAGAGGGAGCGTGCGATGCTTGATCATATCAACCCTGGAAACACTTCCAACACATATTGTCAACTCACCTTCAGCTAGTCTCCGTTTATTTTGTAGCCTTTTGTTTCGAGTTACTAACACTTAGCAACCGAACCGGTATCTAATACCCTGGTGCTACTAGGAGTACTAGTAAAGTACACATCAACACAATGTATATCCAATATACTTCTATCGACCTTGCCAGCCTTCTCATCTACCAAGTATCTAGGGTAATTCTGCTCCAGTGGTTGTTCCCTTTATTACAGAAGCACTTAGTCTCGGGTTTGGGTTCAACCTTGGGTTTCTTCACTAGAGCAGCGGCTAATTTGCCGTTTCATGAAGCATCCCTTTTTTTTGCCCTTGCCCTTCTTGAAACTAGTGGTTTCACCAACCATCAACAATTGATGCTCCTTCTTGATCTCTACTTTTGTGGTGTCAAACATCGCGAATATCTCAAGGATCATCATATATGTCCCTGATATATTATAGTTCATCACGAAGCTCAAGCAGCTTGGTGGTAATGACTTCGGAGAACCATCACTATTTCATCTGGAAGATCAACTCCCACTCGATTCAAGCGATTGTTGTACTCAGACAATCTGAGCACAAGTTCAACAATTGAGCTTTTCTCCCTTAGTTTGCAGGCTAAGAAAATTGTCGGAGGTCTTATACCTCTTGACGTGGGCACGAGCCTGAAATCCCAATTTCAGCCCTCGAAACATCTCATATGTTTCGCGACGTTTCAAAACGTCTTCGGTGCCTCAACTCTAAACCGTTTAACTGAACTATCACGTAGTTATCAAAATGTGTATGTCAGATGTTTGCAAGATCCACAGACGACGTTCGAGGTTTAGCACACTGAGCGGTGCATTAAGGACATAAGCCTTCTATGAAGCAATGAAGACAATCCTCAGTCTACGGACCTAGTCCGCATAATTGCTACTATCAACTTTCAACTAAATTTTCTCTAGGAACATATCTAAACAGTAGAACTGAAGCGCGAGCTACGACATAATTTGCGAAGACCTTTTGACTATGTTCAGGATAATTAAGTTCATCTTATGAACTCTCACTCAGATAGACATCCCTCTAGTCATCTAAGTGATTACATGATCCGAGTCAACTAGGCCGTGTCCGATCATCACGTGAGACGGACTAGTCATCATCGGTGAACATCTTCATGTTGATCGTATCTACCATACGACTCATGCTCGACCTTTCGGTCTCTTGTGTTCCGAGGCCATGTCTGTACATGCTAGGCTCGTCAAGTCAACCTAAGTGTTTCGCGTGTGTAAATCTAGCTTACACCCGTTGTATGTGAACGTAAGAATCTATCACACCCAATCATCATGTGGTGCTTCGAAACGACGAACTTTCGCAACGGTGCACAGTTAGGGGGAACACCTTCTTGAAATTTTAGTGAGGGATCATCTTATTTACTACCGTCGTTCTAAGCAATAAGATGTATAAACATGATAAACATCACATGCAATCAAATAATAGTGACATGATATGGCCAATATCATATAGTTCCTTTGATCTCCATCTTGGGGCTCCATGATCATCTTGTCACCGGCATGACACCATGATCCCCATCGTCATGATCTCTATCATTGTGTCTTCATGAAGTTGTCTCGTCAACTATTACTTCTACTACTATAGCTAACGGTTAGCAATAAAGTAAAGTAATTACATGACGTTTATGTTGACACGCAGGTCATAAATAAATTAAGACAACTCCTATGGCTCCTGCCGGTTGTCATACTCATCGACATGCAAGTCGTGATTCCTATTACAAGAACATGATCAATCTCATACATCACATATATCATTCATCACATCCTTTTGGCCATATCACATCACATGGCATACCCTGCAAAAACAAGTTAGACGTCCTCTAATTGTTGTTTGCATGTTTTACGTGGCTGCTATGGGTTTCTAGCAAGAACGTTTCTTACCTACGCAAAAACCACAACGTGATATGCCAATTGCTATTTACCCTTCATAAGGACCCTTTTCATCGAATCCGATCCGACTAAAGTGGGAGAGACAGACACCCGCTAGCCACCTTATGCAACTAGTGCATGTCAGTCGGTGGAACCAGTCTCACGTAAGAGTACGTGTAAGGTCGGTCCGGGCCGCTTCATCCCACAATGCCGCCGAATCAAGATTGGACTAGTAACGGTAAGCATATCGAACAAAATCAACGCCCACAACTACTTTGCGTTCTACTCGTGCATAGAAACTACGCATAGACCTAGCTCATGATGCCATTGTTGGGGAATGTAGCATAAATTCAAAATTTTCCTACGTGTCACCAAGATCTATCTATGGAGTCATCTAGCAATGGGGAAGGAGTGGATCTACGTACCCTTGTAGATCGCGCGCGGAAGCGTTCAAGAGAACGGGGTTGATGGAGTCGTACTCGTCGTGATCCAAATCACCGATGATCCTAGCGCCGAACGGACGGCACCTCCGCGTTCAACACACGTACGGAGCAGCGACGTCTCCTCCTTCTTGATCCAGCAAGGGGGGAGGAGAGGTTGATGGAGATCTAGCAGCACGACGGCGTGGTGGTGGAAGTAGCGGGATTCCAACAGGGCTTCGCCAAGCGCTGCGGGAGGAGGGAGATGTGTCATGGGAGGGAGAGGGAGGCGCCAGGGCTTGGGTTGGGCTGCCCTCCCTTCCCCCCACTATATATAGGGCCAAGGGAGAGGGGGGAGGCGCAGCCTTGGCCCTTCCTCCAAGGAAGGGTGCGGCCAGGGGAGGAGTCCCTCCTCCCCAAGGCACCTCGGAGGTGCCTTCCCCCTTTAGGACTCTTCCTTTCCCTCTTCTCTTGGCGCATGGGCCTCTTGGGGCTCGTTCCCTTGGCCCATATAGGCCAAGGCGCACCCCCTACAGCCCATGTGCCCCCCCGGGGCAGGTGGACCCACCCGGTGGACCCCCAGGACCCTTCCGGTGGTCCCGGTACAATACCGGTGACCCCGAAACTTGTCCCGATGGCCGAAATAGCACTTCCTATATATAATTCTTTACCTCCGGACCATTCCGGAACTCCTCGTGACATCCGGGATCTCATCCAGGACTCCGAACAATTTTCGGGTTACCGCATACTAATATCTCTATAACCCTAGCGTCACCGAACCTTAAGTGTGTAGACCCTACGGGTTCGGGAGACATGCAGACATGACCGAGATGACTCTCCGGTCAATAACCAACAGCGGGATCTAGATACCTATGTTGGCTCCCACATGTTCCACGATGATCTCATCGGATGAACCACGATGTCAAGGACTTAATCAATCCCGTATACAATTCCCTTTGTCTATCAGTACGACACTTGCCCGAGATTCGATCGTCGGTATCCCGATACCTTGTTCAATCTCATTACCGGCAAGTCTCTTTACTCGTTCCGTAACACACCATCCCGTGATCAACTCTTTGATCACATTGTGCACATTATGATGATGTCCTACCGAGTGGGCCCAGAGATACCTCTCCGTTTACACGGAGTGACAAATCCCAGTCTCGATTCATGCCAACCCAACAGACACTTTCGGAGATACCTGTAGTGTACCTTTATAGCCACCCAGTTACGTTGTGACGTTTGGCACACCCAAAGCACTCCTACGGTATCCGGGAGTTGCACAATCTCATGGTCTAAGGAAATGATACTTGACATTGGAAAAGCTTTAGCATACGAACTACATGATCTTTATGCTAGGCTTAGGATTGGGTCTTGTCCATCACATCATTCTCCTAATGATGTGATCCCGTTATCAACGACATCCAATGTCCATGGTCAGGAAACCGTGACCATCTATTGATCAACGAGCTAGTCAACTAGAGGCTTACTAGGGACATGGTGTTGTCTATGTATCCACACATGTATCTGAGTTTCCTATCAATACAATTCTAGCATGGATAATAAACGATTATCATGAACAAGGAAATATAATAATAACTAATTTATTATTGCCTCTAGGGCATATTTCCAACATATTGAGCCTTAGTGGAAAAGAGGGGAGGGAAGGAAAAGGTGGGAGGCACGCCCCCCTAGCCCAATCCGAATTGGGAGGGGGGCCCCCTTCCTTTCTCCTCTCCTCCCCTTCCTTCTCTCCTACTCCTACTACATGGAAGGGGGAATCCTACTCCCGGTGGGAGTAGGACTCCCCTATGGCGCGCCATAGAGAGGGTCGGCCCCTCCCCTCCTCCACTCCTTTATATATGGGGGAGGGAGGCACCCCATAGACACACAAGTTGATCATTGATCTTTAGCCGTGTGTGGTGCCCCCCTCCACCATAATCCACCTCGGTAATATCGTAGCGGTGCTTAGGCGAAGCCCTGTTCCAGTAGCAAGATCATCACTGTCATCACGCCGTCATGTTGACGAAGCTCTCCCTCGAAGCTCTACTGGATCGTGAGTTCGCGGGACGTCACCGAGCTGAACGTGTGCAGATCGCGGAGGTGTCGTATCTTTGGTGCTAGATCGGTCGATCGTGAAGACGTACAACTACATCAACCGCGTTGTCATAACGCTTACACTCTATGATGGTACGTAGATGATACTCTCCCCTCTCGTTGCTATGCATCACCATGATCTTGCGTGTGCGAAGGATTTTTTTTGAAATTACTACGTTCCCCAACACTTATCACACCCGATCATCACGTGGTGTCTCGGCACGACGAACTATAGCAATGGTGCATACTCAGGGAGAACACTTGTACCTTGAAATTTAGTGCGAGATCATCTTATAATGCTACTGCCGTACTAAGCAAAATAAGATGCATAAAGGATAAACATCACATGCAATCAATATAAGTGTGTAGCGACCCGACCCAAACTGGATCGAAGTCTCTGTGCTTAAGTGTCATCCCTGGATCGGTATGCTGACACACATAGTACTCAAGGAATTATAACAGAGTTCAATCACAGTTTATTACATCGAGGTTCTCAAAAGAGTATTTATTACAATAATATGGCCAAAGGCCATCTAAATAGAAATAACTGCGGAAGCTTCAAATGTAAATGAGTCCATCCAACTCCATGGCAAACTGAGTGCATAACAACGACCTATCGCACCTTTAATCTTCGTCGGAAAAGTCTGCAACATGAGACATTGCAGCCGTGGAATATGCTGGCAATTTCACACCATAGAATAATAATAAATGAAAAGACTAACTCTATATGCAAAATTTAGCTGTTGGAGGCTCTAAGTTTTATTTTGCATAAAGCTAATTTTACCCTACAACAAAGGAATAATTTTTTTATTACTACTAAGTTAAAAATGTCATTACTGAGAAGGTTCCTCCAACTCAGTCCCAAAATTCCCAAGTTATTAGTAACCCAATAATTTCATTAAATAGAGTGATGAGATCAACAAATAATTCACTTCTAGATACTCAAATTGTCCATAACCGGGGACACGGCTAATCATGATTAGTTTGTACACTCTGCAGAGGTTTGCGCACTTTTCCCCACAAGACTCGACAGCCTCCATGATCGGAAGATCAAGACATAGCCTTTCAGAAGTGTTTCCCCTTAACCCTGGGTAGACCGGTACACCTACTTTCCCCTACATCAGCTAGTCTACCACGGAAAGAGGTCACACAACTTACTCAACTATGCCAGAGCCCATAATGGCTTGTGGCTGCACACGGAAGTTTCTAGGCATGAAATATCTTATGATCCCTTTGAGCCTGGGTGGCGGACCTAGGGTAATCACACGGGTACTCCGGGATTCCCCCTGGGCAAGCACTGGTTACTCCAGGTGCCCCAAACAATCCACCCAGATGTGTATTAAAGTTGCCACCTTATGTTGTCCCAAAGTTATTATCTCTCGCAACTTGCATGGATCACACATACCAATCCCCGTCTACGAGCATGGATAAGCAATATATGATATAACGAATATTCCCGAGGTGATCAAAAGGTCATAGGTTCCTACCACATGAACTACATAACATAACCACATGTTCCCAAACCTACTCATGCAATCTTTGAGGGTGAAACTAATGCATAGTAAAAACTAGGTATTGAAAATTATGATCAAAGTGTGAACTTCCCTTGCTGACGATTGTTGAACGCTAAAGATTCGTAGTAGCAAGCCTCGCACTCCGGATGATCTAGCGTAAGCAAGCAATAACATACATAAGTATACAAGCGAAGAATCAAAAAGAAAACAAAGAGAGGACTTCGGAAAACTTCAAAAACAGCCAAATAAAGTTTCTGTACAGAACGTAATTTTTATAGTAGCAAAAATACGTGTGTTTGGGTTTAATAGAAAGTACACGTCACGAGCTTCGATTTGCAAAAAGAATCACCTAAAACGGAGTTACGAAACTCGAGTTACGACCTAACAAAGTTTGAATTCAGATCTGTTTAAATTCAAATTTTAAAATTTTCAAAAATATTTTTCATTTGGTTCTCTGGATAGTGGATATTTTTATGAAGTGGTAGGAAAAAGAATCAACTAAATAGGATCTATAGACTAAAAGATATACTAGAAACAAGAATTGGTATAGAATCTGACATTGAAAAAAATACTGGAAAAAAAGAAAAATTTGGCCTGGGTGTTCACCGGACTTGTCGCCGGAGACGAGGAAGAAGGCGGCTCCGGTGTGCTTCGGCGGAGGATGCGTGCGGGACGGTGTAGAGGACGATGAGGTGAACCACTTGAACAACTTGTGGTTGTAGAATGTTTCCTGTACACGCGGTGAGAGGTCGCCGGAATACACGAACTCCGGCGAGCAATTGGAGAGGTTAGAGAGAGGGAAAAACACCAGAAGGAGAGGGCTTCGGATGAGGGGTGAGAGGGGCTCCCAGGGGTGCTTTATATAGGGCTTGGGGAGGTCTGGAGATGAGCTGAGCGTTGCCAACTTTATGATGTTAATGGTGACTGCTACTTGGGCTTCTAATGGCCATTAGAGGAGGAATTAAGGCGCACTAGTGAAGGGGAAAAGATAGACGGAGGCGAGGGGAACTGATTCAGAGCGGTTTTGTAGCGAGGGAGAGGAGTGGAGGGGGTGGGGCGTTGGGTGGGAGTTAGGAAGGCTGGGCCTTCCATGGGCCTTGGCTGCACGTTATATATATTACACAAACACAATAACACCGAATGCGGTTTTGTAGCGAGGGAGAGGAGTGGAGGGGGTGGGGCGTTGGGTGGGAGTTAGGAAGGATGGGCCTTCCATGGGCCTTGGCTGCACGTTATATATATTACACAAACACAATAACACCGAAAACAAATAAATATAAGTTTAAAAATTTCCAGAAAATTCACATAGTTATATGGTCTTATATATGACCTAGTGAACTTTTATCTGTCCTAAAATGCAAGTTTAAAATAAACATTTTTGCTAAACTAATAAAATAAAGTGCAAATAAAACCCAACAAATAAATTTTGATTCCAAATTCATTTTCCCATATTTCTTTTCTGTTTTTGAAGAAGTCCTTTTATCTTCTCTCTTTATTTATTTTTGAAATAATGGAAATGAATTTTGGTGAAACCAAATTTGATCCAAACTCCCAACTTCGAAAAAAAATTCAAAATTGGTTTTTAGGGAAACTTCCAACTCTCTCTTTTGGTCCTTGAGTTGCTCAAAGTTCCTTGGATCAAAAATCAAATAAAACAAATGGAAGCAAAAATGCATAAATCATGGATGCATATGAATGACCTATTTATAAACATCCAAATTGAAAATTGGGATGTTACAAGGTGATATGATATGGTCATCATCATCTTGTTCCTTTGATCTCCATCTCCAAAGCACCGTCATGATCACCATCGTCACCGACTTGACACCTTGATCTCCATCGAAGCATCGTTGTCGTCTCGCCAACTATTGCTTCTACGACTATCACTACCGCTTAGTGATAAAGTAAAGCAATTACATGGCGATTGCATTTCATACAATAAAGCGACAACCATATGGCTCCTGCCAGCTGCCGGTAACTGTGTTACAAAACATGATCATCTCATACAACAATTTATATAATCACGTCTTGAGCATATCACATCACAACATGTCATGCAAAAACAATTTAGACCCCCTCTACTTTGTTGTTGCAAGTTTTACGTGGCTGCTACGAGCTTAGCAAGAACCGTTCTTACCTACGCATCAAAAGCACAACAATTTTTTGTCAAGTTTGTTGTTTTAACCTTCAACAAGGACTGGACGTAGTCACACTCGATTCAACTAAAGTTGGAGAAACAGACACCCACTAGCCACCTGTGTGCGAAGCACATCGATAGAACCAGTCTCGCATAAGCGTACGCGTAATGTCAGTCTGAGCCGCTTCATCCAACAATACCGCCGAATCAAAGTATGACATGCTGGTAAGCAGTATGACTATTATCGCCCACAACTCTTTGTGTTCTACTCGTGCATATAACATCTACGCATAGACCTGGCTCGGATGCCACTGTTGGGGAACGTAGTATTTCAAAAAAATTCCTACGATCATGCAAGATCTATCTAGGAGAGTATAGCAACGAGCGGGGAGAGTGTGTCCGCATACCCTCGTAGACCGAAAGCGGAAGCGTTAAGTAACGCGGTTGATGTAGTCGAACGTCTTCGCGATCCAACCGATCAACTACCGAACGCACGGCACCTCCGCGGCATGCACACATTCAGCTCGGTGACGTTCCTCGTACTCTTGATCCAGGTGAGGCCGAGGGAGAGTTTTGTCAGCACGACAACGTGATGATGGTGATGATGAAGTAACCAACGCAGGGCTTCTCCTAAGCACTACAATGATATGGGCGAGGTGGAAATCTATGGAGGGGGCACCGCACACGGCTAAGACAACTGTGAACTTGTGTGTTCTAGGGTGCCCCTGCCCCCGTATATAAAGGAGCAAGGGGGAGGCCGGCCGGCCCTCATAGGGCGCGCCCCAAGTAGGATTCCTATTCCTAGTAGGTTTCCAACAAGGGAAGAGAGGGGGAAGGAAGGAGAGGGAGAGGGAAAGAGGGCCCCCCCTCCTGGTCCAATTCGGACTCCTCAAGGGGGGGGGGCACGGCCAGCCCTAGGGCCCCTCCTCTCTCACACACAAGGCCCATGTCGGCCCATTAGTTCCCCCGGGGTTTCCGATAACCCCCCGACACTCAGATATTTATCCAGTGACCCCGGAACTCATCCGGTGTCTGAATAACATCGTCCAATATATTAATCTTTATGTCTCGACCATTTCGAGACTCCTCGTCATGTCCGTGATCACATCCGGGACTCCGAACTACCTTCGGTACATCAAAACACATGAACTCATAATACCGATCGTCATTGAACGTTAAGCGTGCGGACCCTATGGGTTCGAGAACTATGTAGACATGACCGAGACTCACTTCCGGTAAATAACCAATAGCGGAACCTGGATGCTCATATTGGTTCCTACATATTCTACGAAGATCTTTATCGGTCAAACCGCATAACAACATACGTTGTTCCCTTTGTCATCGGTATGTTACTTGCCCGAGATTCGATCATCGGTATCATCATACCTAGTTCAATCTCATTGCCGGCAAGTCTCTTTACTCATTACGTAATGCATCATCTCGTAACTAACTCATTAGTCACATTGCTTGCAAGGCTTATAGTGATGTGCATTACCGAGAGGGCCCAGAGATACCTCTCTGACAATTGGAGTGACAAATCCTAATCTCGATCTATGCCAACTCAACAAACACCATCAGAGGCACCTGTAGAGCATCTTTATAATCACCTAGTTACGTTGTGACGTTTGCTAGCACACTAAGTGTTCCTCCGGTATTCGGGAGTTGCATAATCTCATAGTCATAGGAGCATGTGTAAGTTATGAAGAAAGCAATAGCAATAAACTAAACGATCATAGTGCTAAGCTAACGGATGGGTCAAGTCAATCACATCATTCTCTAATGATGTGATCTCGTTCATCAAATGACAACTCTTGTCCATGGTTAGGAAACTTAACCATCTTTGAATAACGAGCTAGTCAAGTAGAGGCATAGTAATGACACTCTGTTTGTCTAAGTATTCACACATGTACTAAGTTTCCGGTTAATACAATTCTAGCATGAATAATAAACATTTATCATGATATAAGGAAATATAAATAATAACTTTATTATTGCCTCTAGGGCATATTTCCTTCATCCCAAAGGTAGAGGGAGTGTCCGATGGTGATCTTATCAACCTTGGAATCGCTTCCAACACACATTGTCACCTCGCCCTTAACTAGTATCTGTTCATTTTGCAACTCCTGTTTTGAGTTACAAATCGTAGAAGCTGAACCGGTATCAAATACCCAGGGGCTACTATGAACACTAGTAAAGTACACGTCAATAACATGTATATCAAATATACCTTTGTTCACTTTGCCATCCTTCTTATCCACCAAGTTTTTGGGGCAGTTCAGATTCCAGTGACCATTTCCTTTATAGTAGAAGCACTCAGTTTCAGGTTTGGGTCTAGCTTTGGGTTTCTTCATTGGAGTGGCAAGTTGCTTTCCATTCTTCTTGAAGTTCCCTTTCTTTCCCTTGCCCTTTTTCTTGAACCCAGTGTTCTTGTTTAACCATCAACACTTGATGTTATTTCTTGATTTTTACCTTCACCGATTTCGGCATCACGAAGATCTTGGGAATCATTTTCAGTATCCCTTGCATATTATAGTTCATCATGAAGTTCTAGTAACTTGGTGATAGTGACTAGAGAACTCTGTCAATCACTATCTTATCTGGAAGATTAACTCCCACTTGATTCAAGCGATTGTAGTACCCAGACTTTCTGAGCACATGCTCACTAGCTGAGCTATTCTCCTCCATCTTGTAGGCAAAGTACTTGTCAGAGGTCGCATACCTCTTAACACGGGCATGAGTCTGAAATATCATTTTCAGCTCTTGGAACATCTCATATGCTCCATGGCATTCAAAACATTTTTGAAGTCCCGGTTCTAAGCCGTAAAGCATGGTGCAGTAAACTATCAAGTAGTCATCATATCGAGCTTGTCAAATATTCATAACGCCTGCATATGTTCCTGCAATAGGTCTGTCACCTAGCGGTGCATCAAGGACATAATTCTTCTGTGCAGCAATGAGGATAATCCTCAGATCACAGATCCAGTCCACATCATTGCTACTATCACCTTTTAACATATTTTTCTCTAGGAACATATCAAAAATAAAACAGGGGAGCTAAACACGAGCTATTGATCTACAACATAGATATGCAAATACTATCAGGACTAAGTTCATGATAAATTAAAGTTCAATTAATCATATTACTTAAGAACTCCCACTTAGATAGACATCCCTCGAGTCATCTAAATGATTACATGATCCAAATCAACTAAACCATGTCCGGTCATCACATGAGATGGAGTAGTCTTCAATGGTGAACATCTCTATGTTGATCATATCTACTATATGATTCATGTTCCACCTTTTGATCTCCAGTGTTCTGAGGCCATGTATGTACATGCTGTTGGGAAACGTAGTAATTTCAAAAAAATTCCTACGCACACGCAAGATCATGGTGATGCATAGCAACGAGAGGGGAGAGTGTAATCTACGTACCCTTGTAGATCGACAACGGAAGCGTTAGCACAACGTGGTTGATGTAGTCGTACGTCTTCACGGCCCGACCGATCAAGCACCGAAACTACGGCACCTCCGAGTTCTAGCACACGTTCAGCTCGATGACGATCCCTGGACTTCGATCCAGCAAAGTGTCGGGGAAGAGTTCCGTCAGCACGATGACGTGGTGATGATCTTGATGTACTACCGTCGCAGGGCTTCGCCTAAGCACCGCTACAATATTATCATGGACTATGGTGGAAGGGGGCACCGCACACGGCTAAGAATATGATCACGTGGATCAACTTGTGTGTCGGGTGCCCCCTGCCTCCGTATATAAAGGATCAAAGGGGGGGTGCGGCCGGCCAGGAGAGGGCGCGCCAGGAGGAGTCCTACTCCCTCCGGGAGTAGGATTCCCCCCCCCCCCTTTCCTAGTTGGAATAGGATTCGGGAGGGGGAAAGAGGAGAGAGAGAAGGAAGGGGGGCGCCGCCCCCCTCTCCTTGTCCTATTCGGACTAGGTGGGAGGGGCGGGCGGCCCAGCCCTGGCCACCTCTCCTCTCTTCCACTAAGGCCCACTAAGGCCCATATACCTCCCGGGGGGTTGCGGTAACCTCCCGGTACTCCGGTAAAATCCCGATTTCACCCGGAACACTTCCGATATCCAAATATAGGCTTCCAATATATCAATCTTTATGTCTCGACCATTTCGAGACTCCTCGTCATGTCCCCGATCCTATCCGGGACTCCGAACTCCTTCGGTACATCAAAACTCATAAACTCATAATATAACTGTCATTGGAACCTTAAGCGTGCGGACCCTACGGGTTCGAGAACAATGTAGACATGACCGAGACACGTCTCCGGTCAATAACCAATAGTGGAACCTGGATGCTCATATTGGCTCCTACATATTCTATGAAGATCTTTATCGGTCAGACCGCATAATAACATACGTTGTTCCCTTTGTCATCGGTATGTTACTTGCCCGAGATTCGATCGTCGGTATCTCAATACCTAGTTCAATCTCGTTATCGGCAAGTCTCTTTACTCGTTCCGTAATACATCATCTCACAACTAACTCATTAGTTGCAATGCTTGCAAGGCTTATGTGATGTGTATTACCGAGAGGGCCCAGAGATACCTCTCTGACAATCGGAGTGACAAATCCTAATCTCGAAATACGCCAACCCAACATGTACCTTTGGAGACACCTGTAGAGCACCTTTATAATCACCCAGTTACGTTGTGACGTTTGGTAGCACACAGAGTGTTCCTCCGGCAAACGGGAGTTGCATAATCTCATAGTCATAGGAACATGTATAAGTCATGAAGAAAGCAATAGCAACATACTAAATGATTGGGTGCTAAGCTAATGGAATAGGTCATGTCAATCACATCATTCTCCTAATGATGTGATCCCGTTAATCAAATAACAACTCTTTTGTTTATGGTTAGGAAACATAACCATCTTCGATTAACGAGCTAATCAACTAGAGGCATACTAGTGACACTCTGTTTGTCTATGTATTCACACATGTATTATGTTTCCGGTTAATACAATTCTAGCATGAATAATAAACATTTATCATGATATAAGGAAATAAATAATAACTTTATTATTTCCTCTAGGGCATATTTCCTTCAGTCTCCCACTTGCTCTAGAGTCAATAATCTAGTTCACATCGCCATGTGATTCAACACTAAGAGTTCACATCACCATGTGATTAACACCCATAGTTCACATCTTCATGTGACCTATACCCAAAAGGGTTTACTAGAGTCAATAATCTAGTTCACATCATTTATGTGATTAACACCCAAAGAGTACTAAGGTGTGATCATGTTTTGCTTGTGAGATAATTTTAGTCAACGGGTCTGTCACATACAGATCCATAAGTATTTTGCGAATTCTATGTCTACAATGCTCTGCACGGAGCTACTCTAGCTAATTGCTCCCACTTTCAATATGTATCTAGATCGAGACTTAGAGTCATCCAGATCTGTGTCAAAACTTGCATCGACGTAACTTTTTACGACGAACCTTTTGTCACCTCCATAATCGAGAAATATTTCCTTATTCCATTAAGGATAATTTTGACCAATGTCCAGTGATCTACTCTTAGATCACTATTGTACTCCCTTGCTTAACATAGTGTAGGGTATACAATAGATCTGGTACACATCATGGCATACTTTATAGAACCTATGGCTGAGGCATAGGGAATGACTTTCATTCTCTTTTTATCTTCTGTCGTGGTCGGGCTTTGAGTCTTACTCAATTTCATACCTTGTAACACAGCCAAGAACTCTTTCTTTGACTGTTCCATTTTTGAACTACTTCAAAATATTGTCAAGGTATGTACTCATTGAAAAAACTTATCAAGCATCTTGATCTATCTCTATAGATTTTGATGCTTAATATGTAAGCAGCTTCACCGAGGTCTTTCTTTGAAAAACTTCTTTAAAAATACTCCTTTATGCTTTGCAGAATAATTCTACATTATTTCCGATCAACAATATGTCATTCACATATACTTATCAGAAATGTTGTAGTGCTCCCACTCACTTTCTTGTAAATACAGGCTTCACCGCAAGTCTGTATAAAACTATATGCTTTGATCATACTATCAAAGCGTTTATTCCAACTCCGAGAGGCTTGCACCAGTCCATAAATGGATCGCTGGAGCTTGCACACTTTGTTAGCTCCTTTTGGATCGACAAAACCTTCCGACTGCATCATATACAACTCTTCTTCCAGAAATCCATTCAGGAATGCAGTTTTGACATCCATTTGCTGGATTTCATAAAATGCGGCAATTGCTAACATGATTCGGACAGACTTAAGCATAGATACGAGTGAGAAACTCTCATCATAGTCAACACCTTGAACTTGTCGAAAACCTTTTTGCGACAATTCTAGCTTTGTAGATAGTAAAACTACTATCAGCGTCCGTCTTCCTCTTGAAGATCCTTTTAATCTCGATGGCTCGCCGATCATTGGGCAAGTCAATCAAAGTCCATACTTTGTTCTCATACATGGATCTCATCTCAGATTTCATGGCCTCAAGCCATTTCGCGGAATCTGGGCTCATCATCGCTTCCTCATAGTTCGTAGGCTCGTTATGGTCAAGTAACATGACCTCCAGAACTGGATTACCGTACCACTCTGGTGCGGATCTCACTCTGGTTTACCTACGAGGTTCGGTAGTAACTTGATCTGAAGTTACATGATCATCATCATTAGCTTCCTCACTAATCGGTCTAGTAGTCACAGGAACAGATTTCTGTGATGAACTACTTTCCAATAAGGGAGTAGGTACAGTTACCTCATCAAGCTCTACTTTCCTCCCACTCACTTCTTTCGAGAGAAACTCCTTCTCTAGAAAGGATCCATTCTCAGCAATGAATAATTTGCCTCCGGATCTGTGATAGAAGGTGTACCCAACAGTCTCCTTTGGGTATCCTATGAAGACATATTTCTCCGATTTGGGTTTGAGCTTATCAGGATGAAACTTTTTCATATAAGCATCACAACCCCAAACTTTAAGAAACGGCAACTTTGGTTTCTTGCCAAACCACAATTCAGATTGTGTCGTCTCAACGGACTTAGATGGTGCCCTTTTAAACGTGAATGCAATTGTCTTTAATGCATAACCCCAAAACGATAGTGGTAGATCGGTAAGAGACATCATAGATCGCACCATATCTAATAAAGTACGGTTATGATGTTCGGACACACCATTATGCTGTGGTGTTCCAGGTGGCGTGAGTAGTGAAACTATTTCACATTGTTTTAACTGAAGGCCAAACTCGTAACTCAAATATTTTACCTCTGCGATCATATCGTAGAAACTTTTATTTTCTTGTTACGATGATTCTCCACTTCACTCTAAAATTCTTTGAACTTTTCAAATATTTCAGACTTGTGTTTCATTAAGTAGATATACCCATATCTGCTCAAATCATCTGTGAAGGTCAGAAAATAATGATACCCGCCACGAGCCTTAACACTCATCGGATCTCATACATCAGTATGTATTATTTCCAATAAGTCAGTTGCTCGCTCCATAGTTCCGGAGAACGGCGTTTTAGTCATCTTGCCCATGAGGCATGGTTCGCAAGCATCAACTGATTCATAATCAAGTGATTCCAAAAACCCATTAGCATGGAGTTTCTTCATGCGCTTTACACCAATATGACCTAAACGGCAGTGCCATAAATAATTTGCACTATCATTATTAACTTTGCATCTTTTGGTTTCAATATTATGATTATGTGTATCACTACGATCGAGATCCAACGAACTATTTTCATTGGGTGTGTAACCATATAAGGTTTTATTCATGTAAACAGAACAACAATTTATCCTCTTACTTAAATGAATAACCATATTACAATAAACATGATCAAATCATATTCATGCTCAACGCAAACACCAAATAACACTTATTCAGGTTCAACACTAATCCCGAAAGTATAGGAAGTGTGCGATGATGATCATATCAATCTTGGAACCACTTCCAACACACATCGTCACTTCACCCTTAACTAGTCTCTGTTTATTCTGCAACTCCTGTTTCGAGTTACTAATCTTAGCAACTGAACTAGTATCAAATACTGAGGGGTTGCTATAAACACTAGTAAAGTACACATCAATAACATGTATATCAAATATACGTATGTTCACTTTGCCATCCTTCTTATCTGCCAATCACTTGGGGCAGTTCCGCTTCCAGTGACCAGTCCCTTTGCAGTAGAAACACTTAGTCTCAGGCTTAGGACCAGACTTGGGCTTCTTCACTTGAGCAGCAACTTGCTTGCTGTTCTTCTTGAAGTTCCCCTTCTTCCCTCTGCCCTTTTCTTGAAACTAGTGGTCTTGTCTACCATCAACACTTGATGTTTCTATCGATTTCTACCTTCGTCAATTTCTGCATTACGAAGAGCTTGGGAATCGTTTCCGTTATCCCTTGCATATCATAGTTCATCACGAAGTTCTACTAACTTGGTGATGGTGACTAGAGAATTCTGTCAATCACTATCTTATCTGGAAGATTAACTCTCACTTGATTCAAGCGATTGTAGTACTTAGACAATCTGAGCACATGCTCACTAGTTGAGCGATTCTCCTCCATCTTTTAGCTATAGAACTTGTTGGAGACTTCATATCTCTCAACTCGGGTATTTGCTTGAAATATTAACTTCAACTCCTGGAACATCTCATATGCTCCATGAAGTTCAAAACGTTTTTGAAGTCCCGATTCTAAGCCATTAAGCATGGTGCACTAAACTATCAAGTAGTCATCATATTGAGCTAGCCAAACGTTCATAACGTCTGCATCTGCTCCTGCAATAGGTCTGTCACCTAGCGGTGCATCAAGGACATAATTCTTCTGTGCAGCAATGAGGATAAACCTCAGATCACGGATCCAATCCGCATCATTGCTACTAACATATTTCAACACAATTTTCTCTAGGAACATATCAAAATAAACACAAGGAAGCAACAACGCGAGCTATTGATCTACAACATAATTTGCAAAATACTACCAGGACTAAGTTCATGATAAATTTAAGTTCAATTAATCATATTACTTAAGAACTCCCACTTAGATAGACATCCCTCTAATCCTCTAAGTGATTACGTGATCCAAATCAACTAAACCATGTCCGATCATCACGTGAGATGGAGTAGTTTCATTGGTGAACATCTCTATGTTGATCATATCTGCTATATGATTCACGCTCGACCTTTTGGTCTCCGTGTTCCGAGGCCATATCTGTATATGCTTGGCTCGTTAAGTATAACCTGAGTATTTTGCGTGTGTAACTGTTTTGCACCCGTTGTATTTGAACGTAGAGCCTATCACACCCGATCATCACGTGGTGTCTCAGCACAAAGAACTCTCGCAATGGTGCATACTCAGGGAGAACACTTCTTGATAATTAGTGAGAGATCATCTTATAATGCTACCGTCAATCAAAGCAAGATAAGATGCATAAAAGATAAACATCACATGCAATCAATAAAAGTGATATGATATGGCCATCATCATCTTGTGCTTGTGATCTCCATCTTCGAAGCACCGTCATGATCACCATCGTCACCAGCGCGACACCTTGATCTCCATCGTAGCATCGTTGTCGTCTCGCCAATCTTATCCTTCCACGACTATTGCTACCGCTTAGTGATAAAGTAAAGCATTACAGCGCGATTGCATTGCATACAATAAAGCGACAACCATATGGCTCCTGCCAGTTGCCGATAACTCGGTTACAAAACATGGTCATCTCATATAATAAAATTTAGCATCATGTCTTGACCATATCACATCACAACATGCCCTGCAAAAACAAGTTAGATGTCCTCTACTTTGTTGTTGCAAGTTTTACGTGGCTGCTACGGGCTTAAGCAAGAACCAATCTTACATATGCATCAAAACCACAACGATAGTTTGTCAAGTTGGTGATGTTTTAACCTTCGCAAGGACCGGGCATAGCCACACTCGGTTCAACTAAAGTTGGAGAAACTATCACCCGCTAGCCACCTTTGTGCAAAGCACGTCGGGAGAACCGGTCTTGCGTAAGCGTACGCGTAATGTCGGTCCGGGCCGCTTCGTCCAACAATACCGCCAAACCAAAGTATGACATGCTAGTAAGCAGTATGACTTATATTGCCCACAACTCACTTGTGTTCTACTCGTGCATATAACATCAACACATAAAACCTAGGCTCGGATGCCACTGTTGGTAAACGTAGTAATTTCAAAAAAATTCCTACGCACACGCAAGATCATGGTGATGCATAGCAACCAGAGGGGAGAGTGTAATCTACATACCCTTGTAGATCGACAACGGAAGCGTTAGCACAACGTGGTTGATGTAGTCGTACGTCTTCACGGCCCGACCGATCAAGCACCGAAACTACAGCACCTCCGAGTTCTAGCACACGTTCAGCTCGATGACGATCCCCGGACTTCGATCCAGCAAAGTGTCGGGGAAGAGTTCCGTCAGCACGACGGCGTGGTGACGATCTTGATGTACTACTGTCGCATGGCTTCACCTAAGCACCGCTACAATATTATCGAGGACTATGGTGGAAGGGGGCACCGCACACGGCTAAGAATATGATCACGTGGATCAACTTGTGTGTCTAGGGGTGCCCCCTGCCTCCGTATATAAAGGATCAAAGGGGGGGTGCGGCTGGCCAGGAGAGGGCGCGCCAGGAGGAGTCCTACTCCCTCCGGGAGTAGGATTCCCCCCCCTTTCCTAGTTGGAGTAGGATTCGGGAGGGGGGAAAGAGGAGAGAGAGAAGGAAGGGGGGCGCCGCCCCCTCTCCTTGTCCTATTCGGACTAGGGGGGGAGGGGCGTGCGGCCCAGCCCTGGCCACCTCTCCTCTCTTCCACTAAGGCCCACTAAGGCCCATATACCTCCCGGGGGGTTGCGGTAACCTCCCGGTACTCCGGTAAAATCCCGATTTCACCCGGAACACTTCCGATATCCAAATATAGGCTTACAATATATCAATCTTTATGTCTCAACCATTTTGAGACTCCTCGTCATGTCCCCGATCCTATCCGGGACTCCGAACTCCTTCGGTACATCAAAACTCATAAACTCATAATATAACTGTCATCGAAACCTTAAGCATGCGGACCCTACGGGTTCGAGAACAATGTAGACATGACCGAGACACGTCTCCGGTCAATAACCAATACCGGAACCTGGATGCTCATATTGGCTCCTACATATTCTATGAAGATCTTTATCGGTCAGACCGCATAACAACATACGTTGTTCCCTTTGTCATCGGTATGTTACTTGCCCGAGATTCGATCATCGGTATCTCAATACCTAGTTCAATCTCATTACCGGCAAGTCTCTTTACTCGTTCCGTAATACATCATCTCACAACTAACTCATTAGTTGCAATGCTTGCAAGGCTTATGTGATGTGTATTACGAGAGGGCCCAGAGATACCTCTCCGACAATCAGAGTGACAAATCCTAATCTCGAAATACGCCAACCCAACATGTACCTTTGGAGACACCTGTAGAGCACCTTTATAATCACCCAGTTACGTTGTGACGTTTGGTAGCACACAAAGTGTTCCTCCGGCAAACGGGAGTTGCATAATCTCATAGTCATAGGAACATGTATAAGTCATGAAGAAAGCAATAGCAACATACTAAACAATCGGGTGCTAAGCTAATGGAATAGGTCATGTCAATCACATCATTCTCCTAATGATGTGATCCCGTTAATCAAATAACAACTCTTTTGTTTATGGTTAGGAAACATAACCATCTTCGATTAACGAGCTAGTCAAGTAGAGGCATACTAGTGACACTCTGTTTGTCTATGTATTCACACATGTATTATGTTTCCGGTTAATACAATTCTAGCATGAATAATAAACATTTATCATGATATAAGGAAATAAATAATAACTTTATTATTGCCTCTAGGGCATATTTCCTTCACATGCTAGGCTCGTCAAGTTTAACCCGAGTATTCCGCATGTGCAAAACTGTCTTGCACCCGTTGTATGTGAACGTAGAGCTTATCACACCCGATCATCACGTGGTGTCTCAGCACGACGAACTTTCGCAACGGTGCATACTCAGGGAGAACACTTATACCTTAAAATTTTAGTAAGGGATCATCTTATAATGCCACCGCCGTACTAAGCCAAATAATATGCATAAAAGATAAACATCACATGCAATCAAAATATGTGACATGATATGGCCATCATCATATTGTGCCTTTGATCTCCATCTCCAAAGCACCGTCATGATCTCCATCGTCACCGGCTTGACACCTTGATCTCCATCGTAGCATCGTGGTCGTCTTGCCAACTATTACTTCTACAACTATCGCTAACGCATAGTGATAAAGTAAAGCAATTACATGGCGATTGCATTTCATACAATAAAGCGACAACCATAAGGCTCTTGCTAGTTGTCGATAACTTTTACAAAACATGATCATCTCATACAATAACGCATATCACATCATGTCTTTACCATATCACATCACAACATGCCCTGCAAAAACAAGTTAGACGTCCTCTACTTTGTTGTTGCAAGTTTTACGTGGCTGCTACGGGCTTCTAGCAAGAACCGTTCTTACCTACGCATCAAAATCACAACGGTGTTTCGTCAAGTTTGATGTTTTAACCTTCAAAAAGGACCAGCTGTAGTCAAATTCAATTCAACTAAAGTTGGAGAAACAGACACCCGCCAGCCACCTTTATGCAAAACAAGTTGCATGTCTGTCGGTGGAACCGGTCTCATGAATGTGGTCATGTAAGGTTGGTCTGGGCCGCTTCATCCAACAATACCGCCGAATCAAAATAATATGTTGGTGGTAAGCGGTATCACTATGATTGCCCACAACTCTTTGTGTTCTACTCGTGCATATCATCTACGCATAGACCTGGCTCGGGTGCCACTGTTGGGGAACGTAGCATGCAATTTCAGAAATTTCTTACGCTCACGCAAGATCTATCTAGGAGATGCATAGCAATGAGAGGGGGGTGTCTACGTACCCTCGTAGACCAAAAGCAGAAGCGTTAGCTTAACGCGGTTGATGTAGTCGAACGTCTTCTCGATTCAACCGATCAAGCACCGAACATACGGCACCTCTGAGTCCTGCACACGTTCAGCTCGATGACGTCCCTCGAACTCTTGATCCAGGAAAGTGTCGAGGGAGAGTTTCGTCAGCACGACGGCATGGTGACGGTGATGGTGAAGTGATCCGTGCAGGGCTTCGCCTAAGCAGTACGACAATATGACCAGAGGAGTAAACTGTGGAGAGGGGTGCCGCACACGGCTAGGAACAATTGATGTGTGTTAGAGGCGCCCCCCGCCCCCGTATATAAAGGAGGGGGAGGGGAGGAGGCCGGCCTAGGCGTGCCCCAAGTGGGAGGAGTCCCACTTGGGCTCCTAGTCCAATTCACCCCCCCTCCCTTTCCTTTTACCGGAAGGGGAAATGGGGAAGGAGAGGGACGAGGAGAAGGAAAGGGGGGCGCCGCTGTTGGGGAACGATGCAGAAAATTAAAAAATTTCCTACGGTTTCACCAAGATCCATCTATGAGTTCATCTAAGCAACGAGTCAAGGGGAAGAGTTTTCATCTACATACCACTTGTAGATCGAGTGCGGAAGCGTTCAAGGGGATGGTGATGATGGAGTCGTACTCGTCGTGATTCGGATCACCGATGACCAAGTGCTGAACGGACAGCGCCTCCGCGTTCAACACACGTACGGGACGGACGACGTCTCCTCCGTCTTGATCTAGCAAGGAGGAAGGAGAGGTTGAGGAAGGCAGCTCCAACGGCAGCACGACGGCATGGTGTAGTTGGTGCAGAAGTACTCCGACAGGGCTTCGACAAGCACGCACGGAGGAGGAGAGGTGTTGGGGAGGGGAGGGGCTGCGCCTAGAGTTGTGTACCGCAGCCCTCCCCTCACCCCTCTATATATAGGAGGAGAGGGGCAAGGGGGCCGGCCCTCTAGGGGAAACCCTAGAGGGGGGCGGCGGCCAAAGGGAGAGGGAAAAGGGGTGGCTTGCCCCCCAAGCTAGGGGGGCGCCCCCTTTAGGGTTTCCCCTCCCCTTGCCCTAGCCGCATGGGCCTAGGTGGGGAGGCGCGCCCAGCCCACTAGGGGCTGGCTCCCTCTCCCACACAGCCCATGTGGCCCCCCGGGAGGGGTGGACCCACCCGGTGGACCCCCGGAACCCTTCCGGTGGCCCCGGTACAATACCGGTATGCCACCGAAACTTTCCGGTGTCCGTTTAACCACTTTCCTTATATAAATCTTTACCTCCGGACCATTCCGGAACTCCTCGTGACGTCCGGGATCTCATCCGGGACTCTGAACAACATTCGGTAATCACATACTTGTCTTCCTGATAACCCTAGCGTCACCGAACCTTAAGTGTGTAGACCCTACGGGTTCGGGAGACATGCAGACATGACCGAGACGACCTCAGGTCAATAACCAACAACGGGATCTGGATACCCATGTTGGCTCCCACATGCTCCTCGATGTTGTCATCGGATGAACCACGATGTCGAGGATTCGATCAAACCCCGTATGCAATTCCCTTTGTCAGACGGTATGTTACTTGCCCGAGACTCGATCGTCGGTATCCCAATACCTCGTTCAGTCTTGTTACCGGCAAGTCACTTTACTCGTACCGTAATGCATGATCCCATGACCAGACACTTGGCCACCTTGAGCTCATTATGATGATGCACTACCGAGTGGGCCCAGTGATACCTCTCCGTAACACGGAGTGACAAATCCCAGTCTCGATCCGTGTCAACCCAACAGACACTTTCGGAGATACCTGTAATGCAACTTTATAGTCACCCAGTTACGTTGTGACGTTTGGTACACCGAAAGCACTCTTACGGTATCCGGGAGTTACACGATCTCATGGTCTAAGGAAAAGATACTTGACATTGGAAAAACTCTAGCAAACGAACTAACTGACCTTTGTGCTATGCTTAGGATTGGGTCTTGTCCATCACATCATTCTCCTAATGATGTGATCCCGTTATCAACGACATCCAATGTCCATAGCCAGGAAACCATGACTATCTGTTGATCACAACGAGCTAGTCAACTAGAGGCTCACTAGGGACATATTGTGGTCTATGTATTCACACGTGTATTACGATTTCCGGATAACACAGTTATAGCATGAATAAAAGACTATTATCATGAACAAAGAAATATAATAATAACACTTTTATTATTGCCTCTAGGGCATATTTCCAACAGTCTCCCACTTGCACTAGAGTTAATAATCTAGTTACATTGTGATGAATCGAACACCCATAGAGTTCTGGTGTTGATCATGTTTCGCTTGCGAGAGAGGTTTAGTCAACGGATCTGCGACATTCAGATCCATATGTACTTTGCAAATTTCTATGTCTCCATCTTGAACATTCTGACGGATGGAGTTGAAACGACGCTTGATGTGCCTGGTCTTCTTGTGAAATCTGGGCTCCTTCGCAAGGGCAATAGCTCCAGTATTGTCACAGAAAAGTTTGATCGGCCCCGACGCATTGGGTATGACTCCTAGGTCGGTGATGAACTCCTTCACCCAAATAGCTTCATGCGCTGCCTCCGAGGCTGCCATGTACTCCGCTTCACATGTAGATCCCGCCACCACGCTCTGCTTGCAGCTGCACCAGCTTACTGCTCCACCATTCAACATATACACGTATCCGGTTTGTGACTTAGAGTCATCCAGATATGTGTCGAAGTTAGCGTCGACGTAACCCTTTACGACGAGCTCTTCGTCACCTTCATAAACGAGAAACATGTCCTTCGTCCTTTTCAGGTACTTTAGGATATTCTTGACCGCTGTCCAGTGTTCCTTGCCGGGATTACTTTGGTATCTTCCTACCAAACTTACGGCAAGGTTTACATCAGGTCTGGTACACAGCATGGCATACATAATAGATCCTATGGCTGAAGCATAGGGGATGACACTCATCTCTTCTATATCTTTTGCCGTGGTCGGGCATTGAGCCGAGCTCAATCTCACACCTTGCAATACAGGCAAGAACCCCTTCTTAGACTGATCCATTTTGAACTTCTTCAAAATCTTATCAAGGTATGTGCTTTGTGAAAGACCTATGAGGCGTCTCGATCTATTTCTATAGATCTTGATGCCTAATATATAAGCAGCTTCTCCAAGGTCCTTCATTGAAAAACACTTATTCAAGTAGGCCTTAATGCTGTCCAAGAATTCTATATCATTTCCCATCAGGAGTATGTCATCTACATATAATATGAGAAATGCTACAGAGCTCCCACTCACTTTCTTGTAAACGCAGGCTTCTCCATAAGTCTGCATAAACCCAAACGCTTTGATCATCTCATCAAAGCGAATGTTCCAACTCCGAGATGCTTGCACCAGCCCATAAATGGATCACTGGAGCTTGCATACTTTGTTAGCATTCTTAGGATCGACAAAACCCTCTGGCTGCATCATATACAGTTCTTCCTTAAGATGCCCGTTAAGGAATGCCGTTTTGACGTCCATCTGCCATATCTCATAATCATAGTATGCGGCAATTGCTAACATGATTCGGACGGACTTAAGCTTCGCTACGGGAGAGAAAGTCTCATCGTAGTCAATCCCTTGAACTTGCCGATAACCCTTAGCGACAAGTCGAGCTTTATAGATGGTGACATTACCATCCGCGTCCGTCTTCTTCTTAAAGATCCATTTGTTTTCTATCGCTCGCCGATCATCGGGCAAGTCAGTCAAAGTCCATACTTTGTTTTCATACATGGATTCTATCTCGGATTTCATGGCTTCTAGCCATTTGTTGGAATCTGGGCCCGCCATCGCTTCTTCATAGTTCGAAGGTTCACCATTGTCTAACAACATGATTTCCAGGACAGGGTTGCCGTACCACTCTGGTGCGGAACGTGTCCTTGTGGACCTACGAAGTTCAGTAGCAACTTGATCCGAAGTACCTTGATCATCATCATTATTTTCCTCTTCAGTTGGTGTAGGCATCACAGGAACATTTTCTTGAGCTGCACTACTTTCCCGTTCAAGAGGTAGTACTTCATCGAGTTCTACTTTCCTCCCACTTACTTCTTTCGAGAGAAACTCTTTTTCCAGAAAGGATCCGTTCTTGGCAACAAAGATCTTGCCCTCGGATCTTAAGTAGAAGGTATACCCAATGGTTTCTTTAGGGTATCCTATGAAGACGCATTTTTCCGACTTGGGTTCGAGCTTTTCAGGTTGAAGTTTCTTGACATAAGCATCACATCCCCAAACTTTTAGAAACGACAGCTTAGGTTTCTTCCCAAACCACAATTCATACGGTGTCGTCTCAACGGATTTAGACGGTGCCCTATTTAAAGTGAATGTAGCTGTCTCTAGAGCGTATCCCCAAAATGATAGCGGTAAATCGGTAAGAGACATCATAGACCGCACCATATCCAATAGAGTGCGATTACGATGTTCGGACACACCGTTATGCTGAGGTGTTCCAGGCGGCGTGAGTTGTGAAACGATTCCACATTTCCTTAAGTGTGTACCAAATTCGTGACTTAAGTATTCTCCTCCACGATCTGATCGTAAGAATTTTATCTTTCGGTCATGTTGATTCTCTACTTCATTCTGAAATTCCTTGAACTTTTCAAAGGTCTCAGACTTGTGTTTCATCAAGTAGACATACCCATATCTACTCAAGTCATCTGTGAGAGTGAGAACATAACGATATCCTCCGCGAGCCTCAACACTCATTGGACCGCACACATCGATATGTATGATTTCCAACAAGTTGGTTGCTCGCTCCATTGTTCCGGAGAACGGAGTCTTGGTCATCTTGCCCATGAGGCATGGTTCGCATGTGTCAAATGATACATAATCAAGAGACTCTAAAAGTCCATCAGCATGGAGCTTCTTCATGCGCTTGACACCAATGTGACCAAGGCGGCAGTGCCACAAGTATGTGGGACTATCATTATCAACTTTACATCTTTTGGTATTCACGCTATGAATATGTGTAACACTACGTTCGAGATTCATTAAGAATAAACCATTGACCATCGGAGCATGACCATAGAACATATCTCTCATATAAATAGAACAACCATTATTCTCGGACTTAAATGAGTAGCCATCTCGTATTAAACGAGATCCAGATACAATGCTCATGCTCAAAATTGGCACCAAATAACAATTATTAAGGTTCAAAACTAATCCCATAGGTAAATGTAGAGGTAGCGTGCCGACGGTGATCACATCGACTCTGGAACCATTCCCGACGCGCATCGTCACCTCGTCCTCCGCCAGTCTCCGCTTATTCCGCAGCTCCTGCTGTGAGTTACAAATATGAGCAACGGCACCGGTATCAAATATCCAGGAGTTACTACGAGTACTGGTAAGGTACACATCAATTACATGTATATCAAATATACCTTTAGTGTTGCCGACCTTCTTATCCGCTAAGTATTTGGGGCAGTTCCACTTCCAGTGACCCTTCCCTTTGCAATAAAAGCACTCAGTCTCAGGCTTGGGTCCATTCTTTGACTTCTTCCCAGCAACTGGCTTACCGGGTGCGGCAATCTCCTTGCCGTCTTTCTTGAAGTTCTTCTTACCCTTGCCCTTCTTGAACTTAGTGGTCTTATTGACCATCAACACTTGATGTTCTTTCTTGATTTCAACCTCTGCTGACTTCAGCATTGAAAATACTTCAGGAATGGTCTTTACCATCCCCTGCATATTGTAGTTCATCACAAAGCTCTTGTAGCTTGGTGGGAGCGACTGAAGGATTCTGTCAATGACTGCCTCATCAGGGAGGTTAATATTCAGCTGGGTCATACGGTTGTGCAACCCAGACATCTTGAGTATGTGCTCACTGACAGAACTATTTTCCTCCATCTTACAACTATAGAACTTGTCGGAGATGTCATATCTCTCGACCCGGGCGTGAGCTTGGAAAACTAGTTTCAGCTCCTCGAACATCTCATATGCTCCGTGATGCTCAAAACGCTTTTGGAGCCCCGGTTCTAAGCTGTAAAGCATGCCGCACTGAACGAGGGAGTAATCATCAGCACGAGATTGCCAAGCATTCATAATGTCTTGGTTCTCTGGGACGGGAGCGTCACCTAGCGGTCCTTCTAGGACATATTGTTTCTTGGCAGCTATGAGGATGATCCTCAGGTTCCGGACCCAGTCCGTATAGTTGCTGCCATCATCTTTCAGCTTGGTTTTCTCTAGGAACGCGTTGAAGTTCAAGTTGACATGAGCGTTGGCCATTTGATCTACAAGACACATTTGCAAAGGTTTTAGACTAAATTCATGATAATTAAGTTCATCTAATCAAATTATTGAATGAACTCCCACTCAGATTAGACATCCCTCTAGTCATCTAAGTGTTACACGATCCGAGTCGACTAGGCCGTGTCCGATCATCACGTGAGACGGACTAGTCATCGTCGGTGAACATTCTCATGTTGATCGTATCTTCCATACGACTCGTGTTCGACCTTTCGGTCTCCGTGTTCCGAGGCCATGTTTGTACATGCTAGGCTCGTCAAGTTAACCCTAAGTGTTTTGCATGTGTAAAACTGTCTTACACCCGTTGTATGTGAACGTAAGGATCTATCACACCCGATCATCACGTGGTGCTTCGAAACGACGAACTTTAGCAACGGTGCACAGTTAGGGGAGAACACTTCTTGAAATTGTTGTAAGGGATCATCTTATTTACTACCATCGTCCTAAGTAAACAAGATGCATAAACATAATAAACATCACATGCAATTATATAGTTGTAGTGACATGATATGGCCAATATCATATAGCTCCTTTGATCTTCATCTTCGGGGCTCCCTGATCATCTTGTCACCGGCATGACACCATGATCTCCATCATCATGATCTCCATCATCGTGTCTTCATGAAGTTGTCACGCCAACGACTACTTCTACTTCTATGACTAACGCATTTAGTAATGAAGTAAAGTAGTTTACATGGCGTTCTTCAATGACACGCAGGTCATACAAAAAAATAAAGACAACTCCTATGGCTCCTGCCAGTTGTCATACTCATCGACATGCAAGTCGTGATTCCTATTACAAGAACATGATCTCATACATCACAATATATCATTCATCATTCATCACAACTTTTGGCCATATCACATCACATGACAATTGCTGCAAAAACAAGTTAGACGTTCTCTAATTTGTTGCATCTTTTACGTGGCTGCAATTGGGTTCTAGCAAGAACGTTTTCTTACCTACGAATAACCACAACGTGATCATGTCAACTTCTATTTACCCTTCATAAGGACCCTTTTCATCGAATCCGCTTCAACTAAAGTGGGAGAGACAGACACCCGCCAGCCACCTTATGCAACTAGTGCATGTTAGTCGGTGGAACCGGTCTCACGTAAGCGTACGTGTAAGGTTGGTCCGGGCCGCTTCATCCCACAATACCGCTGAAGCAAGATAAGACTAGTAACGGCAAGCAAGTTGACAAGATCTACGCCCACAACAAAATTGTGTTCTACTCGTGCAATAGAGAACTACGCATAAACCTGGCTCATGATGCCACTGTTGGGGAACGATGCAGAAAATTAAAATTTTTCCTACGGTTTCACCAAGATCCATCTATGAGTTCATCTAAGCAACGAGTCAAGGGGAAGAGTTTTCATCTACATACCACTTGTAGATCGAGTGCGGAAGCGTTCAAGGGGATGGTGATGATGGAGTCGTACTCGTCGTGATTCGGATCACCGATGACCAAGTGCTGAACGGACAGCGCCTCCGCGTTCAACACACGTACGGGATGGACGACGTCTCCTCCGTCTTGATCCAGCAAGGAGGAAGGAGAGGTTGAGGAAGGCAGCTCCAACGGCAGCACGACGGCGTGGTGTAGTTGGTGCAGAAGTACTCCGACAGGGCTTCGCCAAGCACGTACGGAGGAGGAGAGGTGTTGGGGAGGGGAGGGGCTGCGCCTTGAGTTGTGTACCGCAGCCCTCCCCTCACCCCTCTATATATAGGAGGAGAGGGGCAAGGGGGCGGCCCTCTAGGGGAAACCCTAGAGGGGGGCGGCAGCCAAAGGGAGAGGGAAAAGGGGTGGCTTGCCCCCCAAGCTAGGGGGGCGCCCCCTTTAGGGTTTCCCCTCCCCTTGCCCTAGCCGCATGGGCCTAGGTGGGGAGGCGCGCCCAGCCCACTAGGGGCTGGCTCCCTCTCCCACACAGCCCATGTGGCCCCCCGGGAGGGGTGGACCCACCCGGTGGACCCCCGAAACCCTTCTGGTGGCCCCGGTACAATACCGGTATGCCACCGAAACTTTCCGGTGTCCGTTTAACCACTTTCCTTATATAAATCTTTACCTCCGGACCATTCCGGAACTCCTCGTGACGTCCGGGATCTCATCCGGGACTCCAAACAACATTCGGTAATCACATACTTGTCTTTCTGATAACCCTAGCGTCACCGAACCTTAAGTGTGTAGATCCTACGGGTTCGGGAGACATGCAGACATGACCGAGACGACCTCAGGTCAATAACCAACAGCGGGATCTGGATACCCATGTTGGCTCCCACATGCTCCTCGATGTTGTCATCGGATGAACCACGATGTCGAGGATTCGATCAAACCCCGTATGCAATTCCCTTTGTCAGACGGTATGTTACTTGCCCGAGACTCGATCGTCGGTATCCCAATACCTCGTTCAGTCTCGTTACCGGCAAGTCACTTTACTCGTACCGTAATGCATGATCCCATGACCAGACACTTGGCCACCTTGAGCTCATTATGATGATGCACTACCGAGTGGGCCCAGTGATACCTCTCCATAACACGGAGTGACAAATCCCAGTCTCGATCCGTGTCAACCCAACAGACACTTTCGGAGATACCTGTAATGCACCTTTATAGTCACCCAGTTACGTTGTGACGTTTGGTACACCCAAAGCACTCTTACGGTATCCGGGAGTTACACGATCTCATGGTCTAAGGAAAAGATACTTGACATTGGAAAAACTCTAGCAAACGAACTAACCGACCTTTGTGCTATGCTTAGGATTGGGTCTTGTCCATCACATCATTCTCCTAATGATGTGATCCCGTTATCAACGACATCCAATGTCCATAGCCAGGAAACCATGACTATCTGTTGATCACAACGAGCTAGTCAACTAGAGGCTCACTAGGGACATATTGTGGTCTATGTATTCGCACGTGTATTACGATTTCCGGATAACACAGTTATAGCATGAATAAAAGACTATTATCATGAACAAAGAAATATAATAATAACACTTTTATTATTGCCTCTAGGGCATATTTCCAACAGCCGCCCCCTCCCCTAGTCCAATTTGGACTCCTTCCCGGGGGGCACCCCTTGTAGCCTTGCCTCCCTCCTATGGCCCATATGGCACGTATCTTCCCCCGGGGGATTCCGGTAACCCCTCGGTACTCCGATAAATACCTGAAACACTCTGACACCATTCCGGTGTCCGAATACTATTAACCAATATATCAATCTTTACCTCTCGACCATTTCGAGACTACTCGTCATGTCTATGATCTCATCCAGGACTCTGAACAATCTTCGGTCACCAAAACACATAACTCATAATACAAATCGTTATCGAACGTTAAGCGTGCGGATCCTAAGGGTTCGAGAACTATGTAGACATGACCGAGGCACATCTTCGATCAATAACCAACAGCAGAACCTGGATGCTCATATCGGTTCCTACATATTCTACGCAGATCTTTATCGGTCAAATCGCAATGACAACATACATCATTCCCTTTGTCATCGGTATGTTACTTGCCCGAGATTCAGTCGTTGGTATCTTCACACCTAGTTCAATCTCGTTATCGGCAAGTCTCTTTACTCATTTTGTAATGCATCATCCTGCAACTAACTCATTAGTCACATTTCTTGCAAAGCTCATAGTGATATGCATTACCGAGAGGACCTAGAGATACCTCTCTGATACTCGGAGTGACAAATCCTAATCTCGATCTATGCCAACCCAACAAACACCTTCAGAGACACCTGTAGAGCCTATTTATGATCACCCAGTTATGTTGTGACATTTGATAGCACACAAGGTATTCCTCCGGTATTCGGGAGTTGCATAATCTCATAGTCAAAGGAATATGTATAAGTCATGAAAAAAGCAATAGCAATAAAACTTAACGATCATTATGGTAAGCTAACGGGTGGGTCTTGTCCATCACATCATTCTCTTAATGATGTAATCTCGTTCATCAAATGACAACACATGTCTATGGTTAGGAAACTTAACAATCTTTGATTAACGAGCTAGTCTAGTATAGGCTTACTAGGAACCCGGTGTTTTGTCTATGTATCCACACATGTATCAAGTTTCCGGTTAATACAATTCTAGCATGGATAATAAACATTTATTATGATACAAGAAAATATAAAATAACAACTTTATTGTTGCCTCTAGGGCATATTTCCTTCAGTTAATAGGTTAGTTCCAAAAAAATCATATAAAATAGCACAACAATGCATATAAAATAGACATGGAGTTTCTACATCCAGGAGCAAATACTCCTGGTGTGAACAGTAAAATCAAAAAATTCAAAAAAATCTGAAATATTTTTGTGGCATACTTTCACATATGTTTGTTGTGCATGCAAAATTTCATCGCAAAATCACAATGGTGGAAGGCGTGGTAAAAAATAAAATATATGCTCTGAAAATGTTACTTACAAAAGCATTTGGAGCTCTGGTTTTGTTTTTTTGGCACGACTTCCACCAATGAGATTTTGCAGTTAAATTTTGTGTGCACGACAAACATTTGCAAAAGTATGTCATATTTTTTTCAGAATTTTTGATTTTTTTTCTATTTTTTTGATTTTACTGTTCACACCAGGAGCATTTGCTACTGGGTGTAGAAAGACACTTTCGATATAAAACATCCAAGATTGATAATATAATGGCATGGAACAATAAAATATTATAGATACGTTGGAGACGTATCATCGATGTTCACATGACATCACTAAAGGAAGCAACAACATACATACTATCAAAATATCGAACGAATACCAAATTCACATGATTACTTATAACAAGACTTCTCCCATGTCCTCAAGAACAAAAGTAACTACTTATAAATTATGTTCATGTTCAAGACTAGAGGGATATTGAATATGATCAAGGATCTGAACATATAATCTTCCACCAAATAAACCAACTAGCATCAACTACAAGATGTAATCAATACTACTAGCAACCCACACGTACCAATCCGAGGTTTTGAGACAAAGATTGAATACAAGAGATGAAATAGGGTTTGAGACGAGAATGTGATGGTGAAGATGTTGATGAAGATTTGTCTTCCCAGGATGACAGGATTGTTGGTGATGTCAATGGTTTCGATTTCCCCCTCCCGAAGGGAAGTGTCTCCGGTGAAATCGCTCCACCAGAGAGTTAAGATGCTCCTGCTCAGGTTCCGCCTCGAGCCGGCGGCGATTCATCCTGAAAGTCCTCTCCTTATTTTTTTTTCTAGGTCAAAACCCTTCATATAGCAGAAAATGGGGGCCGGAGGCCAACTGTGGACTCCACAAGGCATCAGGGCGCGCCAGGGGGGTGGTCGCGCCCTGTTGCCTTATGGGCAACTAGTGAGCCCCCTCTGGTAATTCTTTGCTCAAGTATTTTTTACATATTCCATAAAAATTCTTCGTGAAATTTCAGATCATTTGGAGTTCTGCAAAATAGATATCCCTGATGTAGTTTTTTCAGGTCTAGAATTTCAGCTATTGACAATCTTCCTCTTTGTGTAAATCTTACAAATTAAGAGAGAAAATGCATTAAAATTGCATCACAAAGTGTTATAATGATCAAAAATATTATAAATATCAGTAGGAAAACATGATGCAAAATGGACGTATCAGATATACACGCGTTCCCCGCCGCTGGCATCAGCACCCACCTCGTCAGCCCATGTGAGGAGTTGGCTTGGGCGTCATGCTTCCCCTTCCCCTTCCCCTTCCCAAAGAAGCCAACCATGGCTAGGGTTTCCTGTCGCCGACAAGGGAGCGGGAGTTTGGCTAGATGTGGACGGGAGTGGGAAGTGGGTGAGGCTGCCCTCCCGCACGCTTGCCATTTAAAATAAGCGTGGACTGCAAGCGCTTTCAGCGGCTGCCATGTGGGCCCGAGGTGGGTGGGTCGCATTCAATATGACTGCGGCGGTGGTTGGGTGGGCGACACGGGCGTCTGTGAACACAAATCGGATGCAAATATGGACCGGGAATCCGTTTAGATAGTCAGCGATCAGACGGTATTTGAATTTGCATCGAAGCGTTGGACCAATGTTTTCATCCGTTTTGACCAAGGCGACTGAAAAGGGAGTTGCTGTCATCACTTAGGTCCGTTGATCCGAAACAAGATATGCTCACGGCATAGAAAACGAGTTGGAGAAGTCCTCAACTCCTTCCCCACTCAAACCTCGATCCATTCGGGGGCTAATGATGAAGCTATGTACCTAGGGTAGGGTCACGGAACTGTCCTAACTGCCCTACCCAAGGACACCTCTAGAATAAATCACCTTTCAATCGACTTGGAGGTGTTCCACTCGACAGACTCGAAGACATTCGACCAAGAAGCAATTACTCGACCAAGATCCAACCACTCGACGGCCAGGAGACCTAAAGTCACTCCGCACACTAACGGCCGGTCATTAAGTAGCTTTTATGGTCATCATAGCACTTTATTGCTAGCGTTATCAGTAACGCCCTACCTTAATGTACATTGAACCCTTCGTAACATGGGCTGGCCGGGGTCCTGGCGCACTCTATATAAGCCACCCCCCTCCTCCGAGACAAGGGTTCGCACCTCTGTAACTCATACACACATAATCCAGTCGACCGCCTCCGGGCTCCGAGACGTAGGGCTTTTACTTCTTCCGAGAAGGGCCTGAACTCGTAAACCTTGCGTCCTTACAACCTCTCCATAGCTAAGACCTCGCCTCTCCATACTTACCCCCCTACATTACTGTCAGACTTAGAACCACGACAGTTGGCGCCCACCGTGGGGCAGGTGTTTTAGCGTTTTGTTGGAGGAGTTGCGATCTTTTCTGACCCGAATCATCATGGTTTTCGACGGAGTTTTGGTGGAGGGCCGCGAGATCCGTCTCGACGCGCTCACGTTCATCACCGACGACTCCGCCTGGCTTCAGGAGGCTCCGCTCGACGTGGACGCGCTCCTTGTCCGCGGGGCAACGCACTTTAGCGCGTGCGTCCGCGGCGTTCTCCTGCGGCAACCGTCGACCCCCTACCGGTCGGCTCTTGTGTTGTCCTTCCTCCCCGCTTCCCGCCGGTGCAAGCGCTCCGGTCGGTCGAGGCTTCGGCGGTGGGTGAGACACGTGGTGGTCCATCAGTCGGCCACCCCTCAAGTCGCGGCGATCGAGCCCGACGAATCCCTCTACGGCCTGTTCGACCTGTCGACTGGCTCCAAAGAGACTGCATCCGAGTGCGACAGCAGCGATCCGGCGGCGGAGGTTCTGATGGTCGATGGACCGCCCAGTCCCCCTGGTTTTACCCGCACCGACGGAGGCGCAGGAGGAGGCGACCCGTCGCGTCCCCATGAGGAGTATCTTCCCGAGCCTCTCACGTCGCTCCAGAGAGAAGAACTTCGCCGCCGGAACATGGATGCACTGCACACTCCTATCGTTGGAGAAACCCCCGAGGCTCGCGCCTTGGAGGACGCGCGCCTGGCAAACTTGGCCGAGCGCACTCGACTGGAGAACCTCCAGCGAGCACTCGACGAGCGGGCGCGACAACGGGTTCCCGAATCCAGTCGACGTCAGCTCTTCCTGCCCCCGCAGATATATCAGACTCCGATTCAGAATTTAGCAGCTGCGGCCCGTATAGCGGAGTCGATTCAGCCTTCCCAGTCGGAGGCTGGCAGAGGCTTGGTGCAGATCAGAGCATTACTTCGGGCAGCAGGAGATCAGAATTCCGCTGTTTCTCAGTCGCGGAACAGAATTCACAGCAGATCCGTTGCTGCGGACACAGTCCAGTCGGCTCACAGCCCGAGATCGCCCCCGAGGCGTGAGGGACGTGGAGACCGGCATGACCAGTATGGGAACCATGAGCAGTATGATCATCGAGTCGATCGTGACGGTCGACGTCGAGTGCCCACGCCTCCCCCGAGGAGCGGGTCGTATGTGCCTCGCCAGCAGGATGACATGCGCCCTCATAGTGGTGGGCGAAGGATTCCAGTCGACCCCAGAGGGCCAGGCTTTGACGCGAGATCCATCCTCGTCCAAGGTCTGGTCGACAGGAACAGGGCTCACCGAGAAGGCCACGACAGAGATGCGCCTGCCAGCAGCAGAGTACATGTTTCAGGGCCAGAGTGCTTTAGTAGAGCCATCAGGGCTGCTATGATTCCTCCCAATTTCAGGTTGGCGATTGGAGTCAATAAGTTCACTGGCGAGTCCAAGCCTGATACTTGGCTTGAGGACTACCGAGTGGCCGTCCAGATTGGCGGCGGCAATGATGAAGTGGCCATGAAGCACCTGCCTCTCATGTTGGAGGGCTCGGCCAGAGCGTGGCTAAACCAGTTAGCACCTAGCAGCATTTACACTTGGGAAGATCTCTCCCGAGTGTTCGTCGCCACATTTGAAGGCACATGCAAGCGACTGGCAGGACTGACGGAACTGCGGTCCTGTGTGCAAAAGCCGAATGAAACTTTGAGGGATTACATCCAGAGATGGATCACGTTACATCACTCGGTGGAGAATGTGCCTAACCACCAAGCAGTTTGTGCCTTCAAGGAAGGCGTCAAGTACAGAGAACTGAATTTGAAATTCGGTCGAACCGGAGATATGTCCCTGAATCGGATGATGGAGATTGCCACCAAGTACGCTAATGGCGAAGATGAGGATCGACTCAGGAGTGGCAAGCTCAAGTCAGTCGCCCAAGAAACCGGAGGCAATTCCAATCGGAAACAGAAGCGGAAAGCGGAGCCAGCGGCTCCCGGGGAAGCCTTAGCTTTGGCCCAAGGAAAGTCTAAAGGGAAACCTAAAGGGCCTTGGAACCCCAAAAAGGTTAAAGACCAGGAGGGAAATGATGTGTTGGACTTACCGTGTCTCGTCCACACGAAGAAAGATGAAGAGGGTAATTTTATTTACCCGAAACATACCACTCGGCAGTGTCGACTCTTGATCCAGCAGTTCCAGGGCAAGCAGCCCAAGGGTAAGGAAAAGGAGTCAGACAAGGTCGAGGACAAAGAGGACAGTGATGACGGATACCCTCAAGTCAATTCCACCCTAATGATTTTTGCCGATGTTGAGAGCAAAAGCCGACTGAAAGTTATTAACCGAGAGGTGAATATGGTCACTCCGGCGACACCTAGTTACCTGAAATGGTCTCAGACTGCCATAACATTCGACCAGTTCGACCACCCAACGCACATCGCCACCCCTGGGAGGCAAGCTTTGGTGGTCGACCCAGTTGTTGAAGGCACTCGACTGACCAAAATCCTAATGGATGGTGGCAGTGGTTTGAACATATTATACGCTGAGACGTTGAAGGGGATGGGCATTCCGATGTCCAGACTCAGTGCCAGCAACATGAGTTTCCATGGAGTCATTCCTGGGAAGAAGGCTGAATCACTCGGCCAGATTGCTCTTGATGTGGTTTTCGGTGATTCCAAGAATTACCGCAAAGAAAAGTTAACATTTGAAGTTGTAGACTTCCAGAGTGCCTATCACGCTATTTTGGGCAGGCCGGCTTATGCACGCTTCATGGCCCGACCATGTTACGTGTATCTCAAATTGAAGATGCCTGGCCCCAAAGGTGTGATCACCATTACGGGCAATCAGAAGAAAGCGGAAGAATGTTTTCAGAAGGGTTCGAAGATCGCCGACGCACAGATGGCAGTGGTGGAGTTGCAGGAATACCAGAAGACTGCAGACCCGAGTGATCTATTGCGAGCCAAGAAGCCCACTATAGAGTCAGCTTTCCAGTCGACTGGCGACACGAAGACAGCTCACATCCACCCGACCGACCCCAGCGCCGCCCCGACTCATATCTCGACAACACTCGACTCCAAATAGGAAGAAGCGTTCATCCAGTTCCTCCGTGAGAACTGGGACATCTTCGCATGGAAGCCTTCTGACATGCCAGGTGTTCCCAGGGAGCTGGCTGAGCATCGCCTGAGAGTCGACTCAAAAGTAAAACCTGTCAAGGAACATCTTCGATGGTCCGCCGTCCAAAAGAGAAAAGCTATTGGCGAAGAGGTGGCTCGGCTCTTAGCAGCGGAGTTCGTCCGAGAAATCTACCACTCTGAGTGGCTCGCCAACGTTGTCATGGTCCCCAAGAAGGACAAGTCACTTCGCATGTGCATTGACTTTAAACATATCAATCGGGCCTAGATCATTTTCCTCTCCCCCGCATCGACCAGATAGTCGACTCGACTGCGGGATGTGAGCGACTGTCTTTCTTAGACGCCTATTCCAGGTACCATCAGATCCGTCTGTATGGACCTGACGAGATCAAGACAGGTTTCATCACTCCATTCGGGTGCTTCTGTTATGTTACCATGCCGTTCGGCCTCAAGAATGCCGGAGCCACATTCATGAGGATGATTCAGAAGTGTTTACTCACTCAAATCAGTCGGAACGTGGAAGCATACATGGATGATATTGTGGTCAAGTCACAGAAGGGTTCCGACCTGCTGACTGACCTTGCTGAAACCTTTGCCAACCTCAGGAGGTATGATATCAAGCTTAATCCATCAAAGTGTACATTCGGAGTCCCTGGCGGAAAGTTACTCGGCTTTCTCGTTTCTGAACGGGGAATCGACGCCAATCCAGAAAAAGTTGGCACTATACTCTGAATGAAAAGCCCTGTGCGAGTGCACGACGTCCAGAAGCTTACTGGTTGTTTGGCCGCCCTAAGTCGATTCATATCTCGTCTCGGTGAAAAGGCATTACCTCTTTACCGATTGATGAAGAAGTCCGACAAGTTTGAGTGGACTCCTGAAGCTGATGCAGCGTTTGCAGAGCTCAAAGCTTTGCTCTCCACCCAGCCGGTGCTTGCTGCCCCAATCAGCAAAGAGCCTTTGCTGCTTTACATTGCAGCCACAGGACAAGTCGTCAGTACGGTACTTACGGTCGAGCGGGAAGAAGAAGGGAAAACCTTCAAAGTTTAGCGCCCAGTATATTATATTTCTAAAGTCCTGACCCGATCGAAGCAAAGATATCCTCACTATCAGAAGCTTGTATATGGGATTTATATGACCACCAAGAAAGTTTCTCACTACTTCTCTGATCATTCCATTACAGTCGTCAGCGACGCTCCATTGTCAGAGATCCTGCATAACAGGGATGCAACCGGTCGAGTGGCAAAATGGGCGATCGAACTCATTCCCCTAGATATCAAGTTTGAGGCAAAGAAAGCTATCAAGTCCCAGGCAATCGTGGATTTCGTCGCCGAGTGGATTGAACAACAACTGCCGACTCAGGTTCACTCGGAGCATTGGACCATGTTCTTTGACGGTTCCAAGATGCTAAATGGTTCCGGCGCCGGAGTGGTGTTGATCTCCCCCAGAGGAGATAAACTCAGATATGTTCTTCAAATCCATTTTGATTCCTCTAACAACGAGGCAGAATACGAAGCACTTTTATATGGGTTGCGCATGGCCATTTCACTCGGCGTCCGTCGCCTCATGGTCTATGGCGACTCAGATTTGGTGGTCAATAAAGTGATGAAGGAATGGGACATCAGAAGTCCAGCCATGACTGGTTATTGCAATGCAGTGAGAAAGCTAGAGAAGAAATTCGAGGGGTTAGAGCTTCACCACATACCCCGACTGAAAAATCAAGCAGCTGATGATCTGGCAAAAATAGGTTCCAAAAGAGAAGCCATTCCCAGCAATGTGTTTCTGGAACATATCCACACACCATCAGTCCAGGAGGATCCCTTCGCTGAAGAGGCCCCGCAGCCAAAAAGTGCCACGGATCAGAGTGAAGTTGAAGTTCCAGCTGTGGTCGACCTGGTCATGGAAGTCTTGGTTATCACTCCCGTCTGGACAGAACCGTACATCACGTACATCCTAAGGAAAGAACTCCCAGAAGACGAAGAAGAGGCTTGACAGATCGTCCGTCGATCCAAGGCCTTTACAGTCATAAAGGGACAGTTATATAGAGAAAGCGCGACTGGGGTCGGCCAGAAGTGTGTTACACCAGAAGAAGGTCAGATGATCCTTAACGATATCCACTCGGGGACCTGTGGTCATCATGCGTCCTCTCAGACCATTGTGGCTAAAGCATACCGAGCGGGGTTCTACTGGCCAAGAGCCAATGAGATGGCGAAAGAGATAGTCGACAAATGTGAAGGATGTCAGTATTACTCCAATATGTCGCACAAGCCCGCGTCAGCCCTGAAAACCATTCCACTCGTCTGGCCCTTCGCTGTTTGGGGGCTGGACATGGTTGGACCACTGAGAACAGGCAGGAGCGGCTTCACTCATGTGCTGGTAGCAGTCAACAAGTTCACCAAATGGATTGAAGCCAAGCCTATCAAGAATCTTGATGCTTGCACCGCTATCAGTTTCATCAGAGAGTTGATATTCAGATATGGAGTTCCACACAGCATCATCACTGACAACGGGTCAAACTTCGATTCCGACAAATTCAGGGCCTTCTGCGCCTCTCAGGGCACTCAGGTCGACTATGCTTCAGTCGCTCACCCCCAGTCGAATGGGCAAGCCGAAAGGGAAAATGGCCTAACTCTCAAAGGACTGAAACCCTGATTGATGCGTGATCTCAAGCACGCAGCAGGTGCATGGGTCGACGAGCTTCCATCAGTCCTTTGGGGACTAAGGACAACCCCGAATCAATCGACCGGAAGAACCCCATTCTTTCTGGTCTACGGAGCCGAGGCAGTCTTACCGAGTGACCTGCTTCACAATGCTCCCAGAGTCGAGCTCTACTCAGAAGATGAGGCAGAACAAGCCCGGCAGGACGCAGTCGACCTCCTAGAAGAAGAAAGAGAAATGGCCTTGATTCGATCGACCATCTATCAGCAAGACTTGCGTCGATTCCATGCCAGAAACGTGAAGAGTCGAGCCTTCCAAGAAGGAGACTTAGTCCTCCGAGTGGATCAGCAGAAACCACACAAGCTCGCTCCTACTTGGGAAGGCCCCTTCATAGTCACCAGAGTTCTCCACAATGGAGCATACCACCTCTACAATGTCGATCGCCAGATTGATGAGCCACGAGCCTGGAATGCGGAGCTACTCCGCCCCTTTTATACTTGAATTCTCACTCGGATGAGATGTAATAAGAAAAAATCTTGTAGTTTATTTATCAAAGACAAGAGCGTTATAATTTTCCCCGTGATTATTATTGTTTTTCCCCCAGTGGGTGGCTTAGTTGCGAATCCGCTTCGCCTAAGTTTGTAAAAACAGTTTCCTACTGAGTGGCGAGCCAGCCTCCCACTCGGGGGCTTAGCGGCGAATCTATTTCGCCTAAGTTTGAAAAAATCTTACCGAGTGGAGAGCAATCCTCCCACTCGGTGGCTTAGCTGCAGTCCAGTACTCGCCTAAGTTCTCTCACTAGAAGACTTGGCTGCAGTCAGGCACTCGCCTAAGTTTGAAAAAATCCTACCGAGTGGAGAGCAATCCTCTCACTCGGGGGGCTTAGTTGCAGTCAAGTACTCGCCTAAGTTCTCTCACTAGAAGACTTAGCTGCAGTCAGGCACTCGCCTAAGTTTGAAAAAATCCTACCGAGTGGAGAGCAATCCTCCCACTCGGGGGCTTAGCTGCAGTCCAGTACTTGCCTAAGTTCTCTCACTAGAAGACTTAGCTGCAGTCAGGCACTCGCCTAAGTTTGAAAAAAATCCTACCGAG